>NC_136490.1:65951057-66153557 GCF_053919585.1 Euprymna scolopes | reverse complement strand
TCCCTGAAATACTTCAATATAGAAGCAGTAAATAATAATTTTCTGATATTATTGAATCATTATAATGATTATGTATATATTGAAGTATTTCAGGGAGAATTTTTATATAATTATTTATATAGGGAGAATTTTTATATAATTATATACTGTAATTACTTAATAACATGTTCCATAAATATAGTTGCAGTATAAATTAAACAGTAATTAAGAATGTTCTTTTTAATTCCACAGTTGAAAATGAGTTCCAGAGAGAAAATGAGTTCTTCTAGAAGATGTTGCAGATATGAACCGGATGTCTTTTGTTACATCTGTGGGCAGTATATGATGGCACAACAAAAGAGGAATATTACAGACTTTGTTAAGAGGGCGTACAAAGCATACTTCGATATGATACTTGGTGACCAAGACAAGTCTTGGGCCCCACATATGGTGTGCAAAACCTGTGTAGAAAGTCTCCGCGGTTTGACCAACGGTAAGCTGAAGTTGAAGCTTGCTGTACCAATGGTGTGGAGAGAGCCTAACAATCATTGTTTGTGGGATAGCAGAGCAAGAATCCAGCACTGGAGAAGGGAGAACTGGCCAGAACGAGAAAGTGTCGAAGTCGGCACAGCCAACGTCATCAATGAGCCTTTGGTACCCAGGGATAGAATCATCTTCCCTCCATTGCACATAAAACTAGGGCTCATGAACAGTTTGTTAAGGCGTTGAACAAGGATGGGGATTGCTTCAAGTACATATGCAGGCAATTTTCAGGTATTTCCATCGAAAAAGCTAAAGGTGGCATCTTCGATGGACCTCAGATTCGAACGCTCATGAGGGATTCTGACTTCACTAATCATATGAACACGGTTGAGTTAAATGCTTGGGTGTCCTTCACAGATGTAGTGACAAACTTTTGGGGAAATCACAAAGCTGACAATTACAAGCAATTGGTCCGTAAGATGCTTACTGCATACGGAAAACTAGGGGCAAATATGAGCATTAAAGTTCATTTCTTGTTTAGCCATCTCGACATATTTCCTGGTAATCTTGGTGATTACAGTGAGGAGCAGGGAGAGAGATTCCATCAAGACATCAAAACAATGGAAGAGAGGTATCAAGGCAAATGGGATGAGCACATGATGGCAGACTACTGCTGGAACCTTTTGAGAGACTGCCCAAAAGTTGCTCACAAGCGAAAATCGTATAAACATCAATTTTAGTTTTGTGAATAAAATATTGTTTTGTGTGTTCATTGTAACTAAGAATCTAGTGTATAATGCTTTGCATTAATTTATGATATATAACTGATTATGTAAATGTTTTTTTTTCACTTGGAGAATTAAAATTCAGCAAATTTTTAGCAAATTTTTTGTATATCCTCGAAATCTATGAAAAGTGCTCAGTTATAAGATAAATGAAATGATGTTATATCTAACTTAACTTGTTAGATTGAGATTTTACACTGTCTTTGTGATTTAAGATTATCATAAAAATCAATATCTGACATTTATGCACTATTTAGCCGTTTTTTGTACGTTTAGCTATGGTCGCGAATGGGTGATTTCAGACAAACGACCCCCTGTGATATCTCAAAAACTAGAGCCAATTTGAAAAAACTAATGTCAGATTCGGATTCAGCGCCCTTGAAAACCCCAGAAACCAGTCTTACTTTGCCTGCCAAAAATATTGTGTTGACCAGTGTAATAATAATAATAATAATAATAATAATAATAATAATAATAATAATAATAATAATAATAATAATAACAATAATAATAATAATAATAATAATTGGAGCTATACACGGAGTTGAGCAGGGAGCTCAAAGGGGGTTGGAAGGTGAGGAAAGTCAAGATAACCCCAGTAATAGTAGGAGCGCTAGGAACTATAACGAAAAATATTGAAAAATAAAAGGATGGGAGAGATTGGATTCAGAAGAATAATTGAGAAGATACACGGATAACAATAATGAAATCTGCAAGAATTTTAAGGAATTTCGTTGCATGTGGACACTTGCATACATGAACTACAGACACACACTGAGCACGCAAAAAACATGAAAGACGCTCCATTTATCTTGTGTCACCATACACCGCATAAAATAAGGGAGGAGAGTCAAGGAGGATGGAAAGTCCGAAGAGATAAAGCACGAGCCAAACCATCGCTAGATGAGTAAAAAGAGAACTGGGACCTTGCGGAAGTTTATTGCTACCTAAATTCTAAGGAAGACCACCGGTCGCTGCAAAGGAGAAATCAATAGCAAATTCTTTGGCAAATGTTTTTGAAAGAGTTGGAAAGTACTGGTAATCTTGAGTGACTTTTTGCCACTCAGACTCCAGTACACACCACAAGTTTTTATCAAAGAGGGATCTTTGATGATGGCCTGTGTGACTAATCCTAGTCAGTAAATTATAATAATTTAGACAGAATTCCCCACTGGTAAATATAATTAGTTCAGATTACCATTGAACTTCATCGATAAACATATGACAAAATTAAGCTATTTTGTGTGGATTTCAATTTCACAGTAAGACTTTTTAATCTTATGCCTAAAATTCTGGCCCACTACTTAAAGACTATGAAAATAACCGGGGTCCTTGGGAGGCTTTTAGGAATCGCATCAGCCGATCAGTGTAAATCACTGGTAGCTAGCTGTTGAGATAATGCCAGTTCACTTGCGCTATTTTTCGGCAGAAGTAGAGATGACTTGAAATCTATTGTCACCCGACCTCCAGGGAGCGTCACAGGTTTTTGCGAGTGAGCGATCGGCGGTTATATCCAATCTAGGAGCTCCCACTTGCAATAATCATGATGGTAATGATGATAATAATTATAATCATAACATCATAATAACCCGTGGAAAAACATGAAGACAAAAGACGTAAAAAGCAATCCCAACGCGAACGATAAGCCCTTCTTGAAGATGCGTTTATGCTTCTAATTACACCGCGTCTTTGTGATCACATCCCGTGTTTTGATTACAAAATTCAGATGAATGCATGCTGAATATTGCAGGCTTCGTTACCCGTTTAGTCTGCTTGACTTGTAAACAATAACAATGTCGCAAACACGGGGAGACAAAAACACAACAAACAATCAAATGCGAAAAGGAAAACAAGAAAATCGAAAGAGAAAAGCTGACACTCAATCTGCCAATTGCCTTAGGCCACAGATTATGTCACTCTATCAACGCCTCGAGATATGATGTGATAATTTTGTGAATTGTACTGAATTGTGAATTCTTTGCCCGTAATCTAACTTGAATTTTATTATTCCCGGTAAAATAAAGCGAACGTGTATTCCGTAATAATCTAAGCACAATTCGAGGAATGTTTTCTTTGTGTGCGTTGTGTTAGTCTTGAAATGCGTGCAATAAAATCGCTACGTGTATACTAGTCGGACTTGTGGAAATTCCACGGCGGCATCTTTCATATATTAGCATATTGCTGGTAGGCTTCTGTGGACCTTCAACTTGAATGGAGACCTCGCGATATTATTGTAGCCCTTTTGTTAAAACTGTAAATGTATTTATCAAAGTAATCTGGTTTATATAGTGTCATGTTATATCTGGTTATTACGATTACTCTCTATTAACCTTATAAGAGTCTGTGACATATTTCCATTGTATGGACGCTCGGCGTGAACAGAAATCTCACGATACTATTTTATCATCCTTAGACAGAATAGATACTACACTTGGATTATAGCCAGAAAGCAAAGTAGGTGTATTTTAAGTTCACGTGCGACTAAAAAGCGACATCATCATTAAAATAAACATACATTGCGTCATCAGTGATCGGAAGGCGCTTTCTATTAAAAAGAAGGATAGAAAGTGATAACTAGGCCTGTGACGATGGAATATACTTTTCATTTTTTTGACTCTCAAGTATATATCCGACACAGTAAGAAACAGCAAATCAACCGAGAACTACATTAGTCTATATAAAAACATATAAGATTTTAACGGATATATACTCAAGAGTCAAAACACTGTAAAGAATATGCTGTTGTCAAAACCCTAGTTATAACATATTAGAAACATCACATTAGCGTATATTAATGTAATGTCCGTAGTATGTTATATAAACAGTTTCCCTACCAATATACGAAACGTCTGTCCGACATTTGAATATGTTTGCTAAAAACCAGAAAGAACATTGAAAACCTAACCACCTTAGCAGAGATAACCTTTTTAGTGACATGTAATAAGGTTTCCGCTCTGCCAGATCTACAGCAGATGTGCTAACGAAGGCTTAGTGAATATCTCGACAAAGGCTTCCTTTCTAGGGAAGTTGATCTTGACATATCAAAGGCCTTGGATAAGGTATGCCATAAAGGTCTACTTCACAAGATTTCAAGCTACGGTATAACTGGAAATGTTTTCTCAATTATTAAATCATTTCTCTCTGATAGGCTCATAAGAGGAATGGTTAATGGGCAGAAATCAGAGGCCCACAGTATTAATGCTGGAGCCCTCAGGAGTCAACTCTCTTCCTGATCTACATCAATGATCTCCTCAAAACATACTTAAATCATTCGTGTACATCTATGCTTACGACACGATTATATATGGCAACACATCAAAGGCCGTACATGACAAATTTCTCTCTGATTCTCTCTCCTCTGATCTTGAGCGCGTGGTACAATGAGGGAAGAGGTGGCTGGTTACTTTTAATGCATCTAAACCAAACTCCTATCTTTACATCATCAAATGATTATGTCATCCCTCTTCAAATTATGGTGTTAAGTAAGGGTCAACTTAAGATTATCCTCACATGAATTAGTGAGTGTTTAAAAGAGCTACTCCCCTCAGACATTGCCGCTCTGTTTATTCGAGTAAATAGAGTGATAGGAAAAGGGTGGTAACATCCGGCAATTACGTCCTCTTCAGATTATGATGTTAGTGGTGGACAACTTGAGATTATTCTCACATACGTTACTGAGTGTTTAAATGAGACAACCCTCCTGTTTGTTCAAGTAGTCATAGCAGAAGGGATATTTCCGATGATGATACCATTCCTCCTCAAATTATTGTGTTAAGTTGAGGATAAGTTGAGATTATCATAACATGGCTCGGCGAGTGTTTAAATGAGACAATGACCGTAGACATTTTCTCTTTACCTGTTTATTCGAGAAAGTAAATGAGGGTTAGGCAGGGGGATTATTTCCTATGATGATGTTATTCCTCTTCAAATTATAGTTTTATATTGGGGAGAACTTTAAATTATCCTCACACGGATGGGAAAATCCTCTTAGGCATTATCTCCTCCTTTTTTATTTCATTAGTGGATGTGATAGGCCGGAGGGTAGTAACTTTCTGTGATGACATCATTTCTCTTCAAAGTATGATGTTAAGCCGGGGACAATTGAGATTATCCTCACATGCATTAGTGAGTGTTTAAATATAAAAATTCTTCAAGACATTATCTTTTCTTGTTTATTCGGCAGGAGGGTGGAAACTTCCGGTGCTGGCGTCATTAATCTTTACCAGAAGTTTCATCAGCGGAAGAATGGTAAACAATTCGAGGCTTTCTGCGCATGTTGGCGATTGTTTAAATGAGACAATCCGTCCAAACAAAATTTCCGACCGTTTATATGAGTTGTGGGTTGATAGGTAGGGGGTAACTTCCTGTAATGACGTCAGTCCTCTTCAAATTATGATGCTATGTTGGAGACAACTTAAGATTATCATCACATGTATTGGCGAGTGTTTAAATGAGACAATCTTTCCAGTCCTTATATCCTACTGTTTATTTAGGATGGCAGGGAGCTGGTAACTTCCGCTGATGACGTCAGTCTTCTTCAAATTATGGTGGTATGTGGGAGAGAACTTGAGATTATTATTACATCAATTAGCGACTGTTTAAATGAAACAATCCTCATGGATATTTCATCCTCTTGTTTATTCGAGTAAATCGTTTATAGGCAGGAGCTGGTAACTTTCGGTGATGACGACATTCTTCTTCAAATTATGGTGGTATGTGGGAGACAACTTTAGATTGTCATGACACAGATAAGCGACTGCTTTTATTAAACCATCTGCCCTGACATTTTCTCCTCCTATTTATTCGTGTGTGTGTGGGGGGGTTGTAACTTTCGACGATGATGTTTTTCCTCTTCAAATTAAATTGGTAAGGAGGGAACTTAAGGTGTTGATAACATGGATTGGCGTGTGTTTAAATGAGATAATCCTCCCTTATCCCCTCTGTTAATTCGAGTAAGGGGAATTCTAGACAGGCGCGCATAAACTTCTGTTGATGACATCACTCCTCTTAAAATTATGGTGGTAAGTTGGGGAATATTTGAGATCACCATCACATGGATTGGCGACTCTATTTATTAGACAATCCTCTCAGACTATGTCTCTTATTTTGTATTCGAGGTGGGAAGGGGAAGATGGGGGTTGCTTCTGATTATGACGTCATTTTAATCAAATTATTGTGGGAAGTGGGTAAGGACTTGAGCTCATAAAAATGCTCAATATCTAAGATAGAGCAGGTATGTTTAAGCGAAGCATGTTCTCTAAGCGTAGCATGCCCTTTGTCTTTTGTTATTGTGTTGTTGGTATACGTTACTCATTGAAACATGGCACATACACTGGCAACGCTGGGTAGCCTTGCTAGTAAGAAATAAAGAGAAAAAAATAATCCGATATACTTTCGTGTGAAGCTTCTATACTTACACACACATACACACGCACGCGCGCACAGGCACGCGCACGCACACACACGCACACACACACACACACACACACACATATATATATATATATATATATATATATATATATATATATATATATATATATATCCAGACGGAAATGCCAGTTCACTTGTTAATAAATTAAATTTTTAAGTTCACAAAATCAAAGTAGTGGTTTCTTATTGCTCTAAGTTATCGAGTCGTAAAAAAAGACACCTATAACAATATCGATCGGATGTCAGTTTTTTATCGTAGATAAGTCGTTGCTTTTGATATTTCATGACTACGATCGTTCCTATTTGAAAAGAAGGGCGTTTAATCAGCCATGATGATATATGATTTCTATTTGTTTATATACTTTGGCTAACAAAATATTAAATGTAGGTTAATTTTTATAACACCCCTACCTATAACATACGCATTCAAATCTGTAGCACAGCATATATAAACAAAACTCTTGACCTAACAAAAACGTCATGGTCGACACTGCTCGGATTATCACCAGTGACCCATATTTTATAGCATAGTCCTTCTTCCTCTCTTTGGCATACATACACACACACGCATATATATATATATATATATATATATATATATATATATATATATATATATACGTTTACATATGTATACACATATATACTTTCAATTTGCCTTTACATAAGCAGTAATGTGTTGCTACACAGTCATGAGCACGTTTCAGTATTCTAGTATTTAGTAACTAGAGACCTCTTCAGGCACGAATGCTTATATATATATATATATATATATATATATATATACAGAGAGAGAGATATGTAATATATATATATATATATATATATATATATATATATATATATATATATATATATATACGAGGGATAGAGAAGTGTGCTGAAGCCATAACATTAGCCCGTTCTCACGTATAAAAAAACGTTAAATTTAAACTAATTGTATGTGTATTGCTTATATTCTTAAAGTACGAGTATTCCATAGTAGATTATATACCGAAAAAATACGTTTCACTTTAACAAAATAATTGCACAGTGTCTCAGTATAACAACATTTATGCACAGACACACACACACACACACGAATACACACACATATGTATTTGTATGTGTGTGTATGTATGTGTGTTCTTATATATATATAAATATATATATATATATGTTAAAGTGCTTAATTTTAAGTCCTACAAGAGCCATCATTTAATATTTTACTAAAATATTGTACATTAATGTGTGTACTAGACATACGCAGTTTTCTTTCATAACCGAGAAATGGTCGTTAATGTCTTTAATGTATCGTTCATAGGAGATAATGCTGGGTAAGTGGTAACCGACACGGACTTCGTTTCACAAGAAATATTTGCACTCAGAATATTGGCAAACTTCATCGGGCTCCTTCTCTATGTAACCGTAGTTTTAGCATGCATTATAAGGAGAAATATATCGGGAAACCAACGTTAACAATACAAGCATCTGATTAATACACATATTCCGTGCATGTTAAAGGACGCTGATATATCCGTATAGGACAATGTGCAGTAGAAAATTACTGGTGTGCCGCGAAAAGAT
This sequence comes from Euprymna scolopes, assembly GCF_053919585.1. Taxonomy (NCBI): domain Eukaryota; kingdom Metazoa; phylum Mollusca; class Cephalopoda; order Sepiida; family Sepiolidae; genus Euprymna; species Euprymna scolopes. The sequence goes on along the minus strand of NC_136490.1, from coordinate 66,145,311 downwards.
TGTAGGTGGAAGGTAACAGTTGTTTCTGGTTAAAAGCAGCTTTCATTTCGTTATAACGGAAGCTGTTTGTGTTAATAAATACTAATTTATAACTTTACTAGCTATACCCTGGCACGCGTTGCTGTGGCTCGATTTGGTGTAATGGAAGAATCCCCATCACCCCTATTTTAGAACCATGAAATCTACCATAAAAAAGTTTGCTATATACGTACGTGAGACGGATGTTTCCAACAGAAAAATGAACAACAAAAAAGAAAGAAACGTTGAAAATATATAGAAAGGCATCGAACAAAGCGAGATGTAATGGAAACGAATCATGATATGTTTATAAAAAAGAAATCGAAAAAGAAGGAACTGGAAAGAGAAATAAATGGAAGAAAAAGGAAAGAAGAAAACCCGCCTGTTTTACCTAAAAAGAAACTTGCCGAGGGAAGAGTAAAAACGGAAAGGGAGAAGAAATAAATTTGTAAAATGGAAACATCGGGAAAACGGAAACAGTGAGAATTTAAAAAAAAAAAGAGAAAGAAAGACACGATGGTATAATTGTCGAAGAAAGAGGAAACAGGAAAACAAAGAAGAAATAAATAAAAAAGGCATGATCGGGAAAACGGAAACAGAGAAAAAGACTTAAACAGAATTGAATATATTTTTTATATTAATGAAAGAAATTGTAACTTTTTTGTTTTGTGTTTGTTTTTATATAACCAACGTTAAAGTAAGCGTGGTGCGTTTCACCTAAATTTGAATTTAGTTTTTATAAAAACCTAAAACGGTGTTCGTCCGTATTTGTCTCCTGTGAACGGTAACGGACGGTGTAAATGAGTGGTGGTGAAAGGATGAATTTAATAGCGAGCGATGAGTTTACTACTTCCATTCATCGTAATCGATTTTGGCAGTGAACTCTCACCAAATAAAATATAGGAAGCTCCGAGCAGCCAGGTATTGGATAAGTAATATGCCTATAACACACCTCAGTATCCTGATGCAGTTTGTGCATAGTACATCTGCATTAAATGCCTAGATTCTCAATCCTATTCAGCTCAAACTCGGAGGGGAAAATTGAGCTCATTTTATTTATATAGAAATTATATGATGTGAACGCTAAAATATAAAAAATGAAAAAAAAAGTATAGTAAATCGTTTGTTTAAATTGTTTTGTATTTTTTTTAATTTTGATAATAATAATAATAATAATAAAAATAATAATAATAATAATAATAATAAATATTGGTTAGCCTTGAGTTATGTTTATAGCATCTACGTCTCCCGTTTACAATATTGAAATATTCTTTGTTGATATTTAATATTTAATATTTCTTTGTTCATATTTCATATTTAATATTTTGGTGTTTTAAATCAAGGTGTTTATAGGAACATGAAACGTTGATGTATATCTTAATTTTAAATTCAATGTATCTTTAATTATGTATAAGTTTCTAAAATGGAAAGTCGATGGTGACAACCACAGTACCACAACGTTTTTAAAAACAAAAGTATATCAGCTATACAGTGATTGCTTGAAATTTGGATTTTACTGGACTCAAGATACATAGATTCATTCTCCATTGTATTTTGTGTGCGTCTAGAGCAATGGCTCAAGCTAAGATGAAAATATACTTTACTACTGGTCATCATAGCCTTCAAACCAAAAATGTCGATTATGTTCAACGGTTGTTAGAATTGAATGCAATGCGAAGTCAACTATTTAAGAAAGCAATACTTGTATCCGACAAAACTTAGGTTCCTAGGGAGTAGCAGAAATTATTGCTTTTAAATCGTAGTCTCATGCTCTTGCAGAATTAATGATCCTTCCAACATACAAAAAAGACGTAGAAAATTATGCTTGTCGATAAGGCCGAACAAGAAATCGGCATGGTCCCTCTTTCAAACAATACAATTCAAAGAAGGATTCTTTACTTGTCTGATAATATTGAAGAGAGAGTAATATCCAAATTTCAAAATAGTATGTTTGCTCTCTAAATCAATGAATCCACTGACATCAGTAATCATGCGCAGTTAATTGCATTTATACGTCTCATTTATAAAGCTGCAGCAATTAATCAATTTCTATGCTGCAAACAATTACCCACAACTAAAGAAAAGGTCAAAGTCTGTTTCCTATAATCATAGTGTACCAAGTAAATAACTTATCATGGGATATTTGCTTCGAAATATGTACTGATGGAACACGCCCATTGATGGTTCTGTTAAAGTTATCACATCTTCGGTAGAAAAAACAGAATTCTAACATCGTGAGAGCTAATTGTTTTGTTTACACAGGGAAATGTTTCTTTCAAAATTAACACAGAATTAACTAAAAGAGAGGTTGAATTAAATGATTGAAATTGCAAATTTCATAAAAACTCAACCAACGATAAAGTTCAGCATTTTTAAGTTGCTATGCAAGCATATGACTTCTCAACAGGTTCGTTTACTATTGTACACAGAAATAAAATGTTGTCGAAAAAAAGTGGCATCTCGAATAGCTGAGCCTCAGAAAAAAAAAAAAAAAACTTATTTTTTTATAACAAAAAATTAAATAGATTTTGTAAATACCTGAATAATTAATTAAGAATGTCCCAGTAAAATATTTCGACATGTTAATAGTCTGAATAACAATAATATGCAAGATAAAAAGGGAAACATTTTTACGGAGACAGATAAATTAGTTACTTGAAAGAAAAAAAATTCAATATGGAATAATTATAGTTGGATATGTTTCTACCAGTTCGAACCGACATGATTTCCATCATTATTAAGAATTTTGTATTTAACAAATAAAATTGAACCACATTACCCTTAATCAGCTTTAAAGAATTTGATTAGATTTTACATCTTTTCCTAGATTCATCGATTATCAACATTTCTAATTTTCTGTTACGTGATTAGGAAAAATTAGTAAGTCTTTCTTAGTGATTGTGGAGTCAAATTACTGCCATTAGACGCTTTTTGGATTTCTGTTATGAAAAAGTATCCATCTACAAGTAAAAAGTCATTAAAGCTTTATGTAGTTTCTAACTCCTTACCTATGTGAATTAGATTTTTTACCTAAACAACATTATCGGTAAAGGAATGTGAAATACTTAAATACATTGTAGAAGAGTTAAAAGTATGTATCTCTAATATTCACCGACAGCAGTATTAGAGAAGTATCAGGCGCAATTGTCTAATTAACATATTATTCTATACCAGATACTAAATACAGGGTATGTTTTGTTGATTCGAATGAAAATTTTCCTTATATGATCGTCTTTAATTAATTGCAAAAAGGCTTTATGAGGAGAAGATAGTCACAATTCGTGATTTGTGTGCGGTTAAAAATTAATGAGTTCAATAATGTGCCGCGATGAAAAAAGATTTGGAACCAGTGGTCTAGATTGTTGTAACCTGGAACCTTTCCTTTATTGACTGATAACAAGACATCTAAATTATTTATTGCCAATAATTTATCTAGATAACGAATATATATTTTAGTGTTTCTTTTCAGAAACTTATATGTCAACTTGCGACAGAAGTAGAACTATCATTCGCTTTTACTTTCTGAATGTTACAGACACAAACACAGAATACCATTCTCTAAATAAGGATAATATTTCACGCATGGTTATATATATTATAACATTTGTTGTGTATGAATTTGCTAGTTTAGCTTACAATTTCCAATTGTTATTTTCATTACACGGTGGGATATACATACACGCACACATAGACACACACATATAGACACACACACATACACTCTCACACACACACACACACACATATATATATATATATATATATATATATAGAGAGAGAGAGAGAGAGAGAGAGAGAGAGAGAGAGAGATGGAGTAAGGGAGAGTAAGAGGGGGGATATTGCACAATGTTCTATGAGGGTAACTGATAGGGTTGTTTTTATATTGAATATGCGTCATTTCAATCGATATAGGTTTTAAGATAATGCCATGAATATTAGTCTAATTAGGAGTAAATTGTTATTTACTTAATAAGAAAGCCATGTCTCACTGGGCTATTCATGTGATAATTCTTCACTCTATGTTTGATCAACCACCCGCTCTCTAACATTTTTTTTATATAAATAGCGGGGTACTCGTTTTACAATGTGTTCGTACCAACGGTAAACCTCTTTGTAAATTAAATAGCAAAGTAATTATCTCACACATATGTTATGTAAAATAATATTGGTGACATGGGGTGACTTATTTCTAATTAACGTAGAACAGATATTTCATATCAAATCCATAAATTCTCAAATATCATCAAAGCAGAAATCAATGATTGTAGTGGAAACCCAACGGATCAAACGTAGACGATTAGCCACTAAATTTGATGACACATTTATTACATCGTAGCTAGGTGAAAGTATGATGGTTCATGTATTGTATTTACACCTCTCTTTCGCAAGCACTCTCACCACCTGCAGTTGCCTGGGATGTCCATGATTATATGATTCCGAACACTCGTGTTAGTTGACTTATGATTCATTTATTTTCATTTAAGTTTCTGTTGAACTCATCTGTTATTTTTGTAACCCCCGTCTGCTGAAATTATTTATTATTTCGATTTTCCCTCGTTCTACAGGTTCCATCATACTTAACTGTTAGTTTGGACTCGTTCTATGATTTCATTACCACCGAGTGAACTTCCTGAAGCCGAACATTTGAACCCCCTTATCAATCCTTTTGGAAGACAAGGTTTGTTTGTTTATTCTATCCTTCCAAGTACCAGCATACCGTTCCCCTTACAACCCCTTTTAAACTTCGCAGATACTCCAGTTTCGCCCCCTGCTCCTTTTAGACACTCTTCTCTGTACCTCGTTTACTTATTCACCCGGCTTCCCTAAACCCGTCTCCCTGAACTGATTCTCAATTACCTACTATCCCGCTATGCACCTTACACAAACATCATTTACCTCCACTGTTAACCTCCTTCCTGTGTGTCCTGCATTCCACTTTATCACCTTCCGAGAAAAAAAAAAGAAAAAGAGAAGTAGGAAGACCTCCTAGCCGGCCACTTGGAGTTTGTTCTAGCATTATAGACCTACATCGTGAATACCCCATACATACAAACAGGACATTTCATTGTTATTCTTAATTTTTTCCATTCCTATTCTCTACTCCACTTCCTCTTTATCTATTTTACCGGTACATTTGGTAGTCAGTGAGTCAGGGGTTCGTGTAAATACGCACACACACACACACACACACACACACACACACACACACACTCACACACACACACACACACATACATATATATATATATATATGTACACAGAAAGATACATATAGATAGATAGATAGACAGATACATAAATAGATCGAAAGATATACATAGATATACATGTTCTATCAAAAACCTCGGAAAGAAGATTATGCTCCATCGGGATTCACACTCCTTCTGAACGTAAATATATTGTTAAACAAACATAATGTACTGTCATTATTGGAATGAACAAATATATATATATATATATATATATATATATAAATATATATATCTGTATATATTAATTCGTAATTACAAAACAAAATCATATATATACGAATGTGTGTGTGTGTGGTTGTGTGTGTGTGTGTGGTTGTGTGTGTGTGTGTGGGGTGTTTTGTCTGGGATTTGAGACAGATCAACTAATCTCATAAAGTACGTATCGTGAACCTGAAAGAATGTTTGTACACGCTTGTACGCACCTACGCATATATATATATATATATATATATATATATATATATATATATATATATAAATGTGTACGTGTCTGTGTATCTGTGTGTCTGTGTGTCTGTGTGTGCACATTTCCATACGCAATAACTCTCTCAATTTTAAGTCTACTGGTTCCAGATTTAATATACTGAGATTTGGGGAAATCTTTGTGATCGGTTTTCGGCCAGAAATTTGGCTGTGGGTCAGAGTTCAACGAATTGACCTTTGAAAACTCTACCAAACTCCTCCGACAATTTTGGGGCTTAACCCTTGAAATTTTAGATATAGGTTCCTTGGACATGGATCTAACTTAATAACTTTATTTGAGCCCCAAACAATAAATGCTAAGGAGGCACAATAGAGGTCAAACTTTAAAAAAAGTTTGACCTCTGCCATCTTTACCAAATTAGTCAGAAAATGTCTGGTCTAAACATTTGAAATTTTACATGAAGGGTATTCAGAGATAGGGCAAGCTTTTTAATCGGTTTTGCTCGATAATCTGAGCTATCAATATATAAATGCATGTATGCATGTATGTTTGAATGTCTTCCTAAAACTTTCGACAACGGATTTTCACAAGTATCGTTTGAAGCTCGATCCTTCAGACGAAAAATTGGCTAAAAACATTAATTTCTTCACCCTCAACTGGACACTTTTCTACAAGGAGGGGTCGCTTTTTTCGCCGATATTTTCGAAAGTAATCCCCTCTTTTCGATTGTCTAGCCTTAATTAAAACCTACGTTACTCCCGGTTTGACGATAGTCGTAACAGAAAAGACGTCACGTTTCCCCCCCCCGTTCTTTTTCTCCTTCACGGTACGAGTTCGAGCCTGCCTTCCTACTACCACTTTTTCTTTTTTGCTCATTATACATCTTCAAACACCCGGGCAACGCCAGGATTTTATGCTACTATGTATATATATATATATATATATATATATATATATATATATATATATATATATATAACTATTTCATTTACTCACATAAAATTGATATACGAAAGTATAAATTTATGCGTAAACTTTAAGTATTTCGTTCAATCGTGGTCAATACGAAGGTAGAGCTTGCTAGTAATTTATATAACATATATGGCGATTAAGCTACACTGAATATTCCGCGTTTCATCCATTCTTGGATTCGTCAGGCTTATGCGAGAATTTTGTGGTTGTCTGTACTTTTTTGTTATACGTACCTTCTATTGAGATTTTAGTTATCCAATCAGCTTTTTAGTATCCACGCGCTCTTCCTATCAGCCAATGAACATGCACTTACAGGACAAATGCCCATTTGACCTCTGGTTGACCTGTTTCGTTGTGTGTGCTCTATTTAGCCTGGGTATCTAGTGTCTTGACCTGTTTTAATCTAGGTTAATTTTTATGTTAGTTTATATATATATGTGCGTGTGTGTGTGATACGTTATTATATACGTGTTTATTTATTTTATTTATTTGTTTATTTTCTATTGATTTTGTAAGTTATAAAGTTATTGTTTATCTCTATCCTAGAGTAAATTTTATCCTGCGAACACAGTTGTTGTCTATTTCTCTCCTACAGTTTAATTGGTTTTGGGTTTTTTAACGTACAGGATAGCACATTTTTCATGAAAGCATAATCTACATGGGTCATCTAGGTCTCTACATGTGTTTGCTTGTCTTACTATTTTTCATTCGACTACCGGCGGACGGCCGCTTTCCCTGAGTTCCCAGTATTTGTTTGCTAGCGTAGTTTTCATACCTTGTTTTTATTGTTGAATGTACTTTTGTGGTAATAATATCGAGTTTTGAAATCTAAGGAAGTCATACCTACGTAATATTTTTTGTTATTCGGGTTTTCTTACGCAAATATAGTGGCCTGGTAAACTATGCTTTTGGTTAGACATTTATTTTTAAACGGGAAAAGTGTGCGGGAAAGTTGCATTTGTCTTGTTCGTTATTAGTATTTTTATTTTTATTTCTAGTATGGTTGTTATTGTCCGGAGTTGGTAAATCAATTCCGGTCTATAATAATAATAATAATAATAATAATAATAATAATAATAATAAATCATTATTATTATTATTATTATTATTATTATTTCTGCTAGTTATATATGTGTCTTTTGTGTTAGTTTTATTTTAGTCATGGCATCTACTTTTTTATTGTTTATTTTGTTGTTGTTTACATTGTTTTCATTTAATATTTTTTTATTATGTGCTTTACTTATCATCTCTACATTATTGCAGTAGGTGTAGGATAATTTTAGGGTATTTTTATTGAACATTTTGTATAAGACCTTGGCTGCGGGAAAGTGTTTTTCGATAGGATCTAGAAATTTCTGGCCAAGTTTTGTTTTTAACATTTGATTGTATTGGGCCGTATACCAGAGTATATTTCTTTTTCTTCTATTTTTTAATTTTATTATAGTTATTGGTGTTTTGTTGCTTATATTTGATATCAATATTTTTGTATCCACTATTTTTAGGGCTGTTTCATTGATATTGGTTGACCTGTTAAATGCATTTTCATCGCTTGAGTTATTGATGAGTCTACTTACGATCGAGTTAGGAATCAGTTTTATAATTGATGGTGGGTGATTGGACTTAGGTTTTACATATATTGGAGTAGTGTTTCCTTTTAAGTAGGATTCATATATGTTTTTTTCTAAATTTAACGTGACGTGTTGTTATTTTTATGTTAGCTGATACGTCTGCTTTTAGGCCTAAGTTTTTCCTTTACTCGTGCATGATTTTCTTAATGTTATCTCCCTTGACTTTGTTGGAGTCTTTTATTATAGCTAGTCCATCATATCTATATAGGCCGATATCCGTAGTATCAAATATGCTTGTGAGGGTATATAGAATGAATAATCACACAAGATCTGATGCCTCTGCAGTATCCCCACCATCGCCAAATCAAACGAATTTGTCATTTAAGTTTTTATCCATTGGTTATTGTTCTTTATTAGAACTGATTTTCAACATTTTTAATGATGTTGATTTCTTCCGAGGATATATCAGTGTATGCCTCGGCAAATTCTAGGGCAACGTTAAAAAGTTCATCGGATATCGGGGGATAGAATTCTATGATGTGTAACTGCATAAACATACATTTATTTTTGTTTTCTATATTTTTAAACCAGGTGATTGCTTCGGCAGTATTTACCCACTGGTTTAAACTAGGTCTTGTTTGATTTGTTTGAAAGTATTGCTTTGCTAATTGTACCTATTTTTGGTTTAGTTGGGTTTATCAAGCGAGTTCTAGGAGTATTATTGAAGTCCTATTTGTGGTCTTTGAGCAGAATGTATGCCTCTCTAGGTTTCAATTTGCCAACTTTATTGCTAATTTTTAATTTCTCGGTAATTTGTTTATTTCAGTATTTATCATATCTATGTAGTCGCATTCGTTTGTATCTAGTTTTTTGTAGATTTTTGTAATGTTTTCTGTGATTAGTTTGCTATACTCTTGTTTATCTATTTTGTAAAAGTTTCTAGTATTATCTGCTTTTACGAAGATTTTATTAGAGTTGTTTATGTTTCTAACGATTTTGTGTAGTGTATATATATATATGTATATATATATATATATATATATATATATAGAGAGAGAGAGAGAGAGAGAGATAAAATTATCTTTTTCTGTCTATTAATTATATTTTCCATCCTTTTTAACTTCCGAATAAAAGCTTCACTTCTGGCGGGAACTGGCTTATGAAATCACCATATTTAAAAGTCCGAGTACTTTCTAATCCTTCAGTATTTATCGCCAGGGAAAAATTAATCCAACTGGTTTTGAATAATTTAGATTTTTTTCTTCTCTTCGTTGGTTAATTATTAAATTTTTTTTTTTCCATTGATTACAATTAATATCATCCTGAAATGCTTGCAAAGCAATTAAAATAAATAACACTACAAACACTTCAAGATGTTGCCTGGAATTGAATGATGATACCGAATGCTTCACATTCCAATCTTTTTATTGTCATCGGCAATAAAGTCGCATATTTTTACATCAGATAGATTGATTGCCTAGTATCGTTGGGGAACCATCGCACTGCACCGAAAGGGAATTTCACATGCCTACACTCGGTATCTTAGTCTACAATACATTGTAGTCTACATTGCACTGTGGAAAACCTAGTGTGGATGATAAATTGTTTTGTATATATAATATAAGAGGTGAGTGTAGTTTGCTTGAAGCATTGTATAGTATGTAGTTAAATAGAATTGTAGAAGGCGGTACAATGCAGAAGTAACGGAAAGACACAGGCTGAAGCAGGTGATAAATTTATTAATACAACTTATAAATAGATGTGTACATATTCATATTTCATATACGCAGTATATTTATTTTTGCACAGTGGTTACCTGGGAAAGTCGGTCTGGTGGTATGTCTGTGTAATATAATATTTCGAGAAAGATCTCTTCGTCAGATATTCACTTGACTTCGACAAACGTGTTGTTGTAAGCAGTAACTATACCGCAGCAAATCATCGCTCGGGACTTGTGGGTAGTATATGGTTAGGGTTTTATATAATATATTTCGTATATATAATTATATATATAATATAATTTGTATACATATATATATATAATGGTTTGTATCAATGTTTATAATACCAATGTAAAGTATCTTTGCATCATTATTCTCTAAACGGAAACATTCTTTTCGAACGCGACCCTGTTATATCAAATGAGGTTTTGTTAAATTTGTAAGTCTGCCTGCGCTGCTAGTGTGATGATAATAACTTGAATTTATATGGAAAATAAAAAAGGCAATTTTTTTTATGTAATTCTGCTTTAGAGAGAAACACTCATTACGACTGCGCTCCTGTCATATAAAAGAACATACTGTTGATTTTATTATCTCGGGCCTTTTGTCTTCTATGATATTTTTTTTCAAATGCTTTGCGATGTTATGCTCTGTTAGGTGTTACCTTTAATCAAAATTACCTGTTCTTACTTTTAACAGATGATTTCGATTATTAATGGTTTACACTTATCGAAAATACTCGGATACAAAAGCTATATAAAGTACTTTCGTATGACATTTCATCAAAATCAACCGAACCTTTTCCAAGTCCAAAGTGCACATAAATATATACATACAATTTAAAATGCGAATAATTCTTTATCGCAGATTGAATTGTTAGCTTAGGTCTATTATCAGATAATATATATATACAAGTATATATATATATATATATATATATATATATATATATATATATATATATATATTCAATTTAAAATGCGAATAATTATTTATCACAGATTGAATTGTTAGCTAAGGTCTATTATAAGATAATATATATATATATATATATAGTTTTTTTAGTAGAAATGGCAATTAATAAAAACCTGAAGAAATGTTCAATATATATATGTATACGCACACACACACACACACACACACACACACACATATATATATATATATATATATATATATTCAACATTAATTCGTAATATTATAGATTTATTGAATAGAATCAGATGTATCAACAAATGACTGTTTTAAGGTTAGTTATTTCCCAAAATTTAATCAGGTCCATGCGATATTCACGAAATTATAATATTTATTCATTATGAAGTAATTTATACTGTTCATCGCTTTATTACAGGTCTTTTAACATGCCAAAAAAGGGCGATTAACGGTTATCGAAAAAAGAAGGATTGTTGCTGAACTCGCAGAATTTTTATTTTTCAAAGATTTAACAATGGATCTGGAAAGGTATCCAGGAACTTTGGCTTCATTCGTGAACAATTCCAACACCAAATCCAGAAAGGATAAGGACATCAGGATAAACCTTTCATATCGTTATATTCGGAAAATTCGTAGGGAAGTCAACTGAAAGATCAAGGCTGGCCCGATGTAATTTGCTGGATTAGATTGCTAGGAACGTCAAAACTATTTCTAGGCTTCCATTTAGCAAACAACATAAGAAAAAACGAATGCATTGGACACAGAATTACATGAGAATAGATTTCCGATCGATCCTGTTTTCAGATGAGAACTGTGCTACTCTTGAAGGCCCGGGTGGATGGGCCACATTTTGGAACTCGAACTCCAATCCCTTATAGAGTATATCGCAAACCAGGAGGTGGATGCATCATATTTTTAACGGGAATCATTGGGGATAAGTTGGTTGGACCATTCTCAGTTCCAGAGGGTGTAAAACTTACCAGCAATCTGTACGCGACCTTTTTGGATAAACATTTTTCACCATTGTCACGTCGCTTTCAGATAATTTTTATGCATGACTATGCACCATCCCATTCTGCTATAGGGCGACTGCAGCTTTCATTGAATATATAAGCTTCTTTGGAGGAACCCTCGTGAGCTGGCAACTGTGTTCTCCGGATCTTAGTCCCATTGAACATCTCTGGTCAATATTGGAAAGAGGTGCTTATGAGGGTGGAGCGCAATTTACTTCATAGGATGCCTTGTAGAGGAAAGTAGTTGATGTCGCCCTAACTCTAACTCCTTTTCAGATCAAGCAATTGACTTCTCCAGCGGACACAGGAGGTTTAAAGTTATTTAAAAAATGGTGTATACTGCGATAAATAATTCATTTATTTGAGGCTTAGCACCTTTGGTGTGCTTTATAAAATATAATAAAAAGTAAAGTTTTCACGATTAGACAGTGTATTTTTGCCGAAACACAGCCTTTTAAGAGATTTGCAATAAAGCGCTGGACAGTGGAAAGTCCTTGATTAAGAATAAAATTCCATGACTTTGTGAATATCACATAAATAAAATGTTGGGAAATAACTCACCTTAAAACACTAATTTGATTATACAATTGTTTTTGTTTTGTGACATATATTTAGTGGAATATTGATATTTTACTAATCTGCAATAAAGCAATAGACACAGTTGATATATAGGGTCCGCCAATGCATCGGGAAGATTTTAAAAATGAATTAGTTATTGATAAATAGATTTTAAGAAATTTACTATGGATAAATAGAATCTACATTTTTACCATTTTTTAAATGAAGCAATTTGAGTAGCATTGTAGCAGGGAGGGTAATTCTTCCGTTTATCTGTCAGTTATCATTGAGAAGTGAACCTGTGAACATCGGTGCTAAACAAAACTTCAGGTTTTCGGCTGAAGAAAACATTTGTTAGCTTCATGAGAAGCCACTTCCTGCATAGAAAATAACGGTAGAGTGCGCTATGTCTGCAAGAAATATTATCGGTGCATTTTTTATGACAATCAGGCTGGTAATGCAGTCACTGTAAGTGTTCAGCGTTATGATTAGATCATGAATAACTGTTTCACTCTTCAACTTTTCCGTTTTGCATTGAATGAGCAAACAATTTTCCAACAAGATGGAGCTACAAGTCACACAGCAAGAATTTTTATCGATATCTTTAATGCTTCACGCAACGGAAATATCATCCCCCAGTGTTCACCCAATTTTAGTGCTTTTGACTATCTTTGATGGGGTTATCTAAAAACAAAAGCGTTCGGAAGTGGCCTACCTAGAACAGTTCTTGATCTCACAAAATGCATTTTAAACGAGATTAAGGCAACATATATATAAATATATAATTTCTTTTACAAATAAATCCAGGAATGCCATGCCACCGCCTGTACCCGTTTGAAAGGACTATTTTTACAAGTAGTATTGCATTTTCATTAGCAAAATGGCAAAGAAAATGAAAGAGAGAAAGAGAGAGACAGAGACCGATACAGACAGACAAACAGAGAATCAAAAACTACTCGCTAACTTAAGTAATGTGTTCGTACAAACGCGCCTGTTCTTTTTTTTATAATTATTGGAAATTTAAAATCATCAAACTATATAAAGACATTAGGATTAGGAATAAAAGCGAAGATAACCTTCTCAGTAAGTAATGCGTGATGCGATTATATAAAACTAGAAAATTATGCAATATTCATTTGATAAACATACATATAAACCTATTTCACTTGTATTTTTTATATTCTCTTATAATATTACCGCCATTTTATAGTGTTTTATTAAACTGCGATAAGTTTAAATATCTGTTTCGGTGGTCATACTCGTGTATACAAATCCGGCTTTCTTGATGTCTCGATGCCGATTTAATTTCAATATTAAATATTTATTTCGCGTCCACTCTCTATTACTCTTATTTTGTCCCTATTTTTCTTACTCTGTCTCTGTGTCTGTCTTTCTGTATGTCTGTCTCTCTCTCTCTCTCTACTTGTCTATCTCTTTATATATATATATATATATATATTTATATATATATATACCTTAACATAACATATATATATATATATAAATATATATATGTATATATATATATATATATATTCTTTTTTTTTTACACAGTGATCACCACTTATCAAGGCCCGGAAGCCACTCAGGGATAAGGGTTATTGCAAGTACATTACGTTAGTGAGGAGATTTGCTGAAATGTTTACTTAAGGGGGCGGTTCATTAGGAATTTGTTAACATTGGACTTGAAGACAACCAAGTTGTAGTCCGGAGAGAAGCAGGCAGACGGAACAGAGTTCCACAGGCGCGCAGTTCTAAGAAAGAATATATATCAACATGACATTTTAAACTAATAAAATAAAACGGACAATTCGAAACTGTAAACATATATGTTTTTTTCTTTTAATTTTTGAATAGGAAATTGTTTTAATGATTTCTAACTGATAAAGCGCAACTAAAAGGGGGTTTAATGCGTTTCTCATAAATTAATGTTTGCGATGATGATATTTTGTGACACTGGACGTACGGACAAGTAAATTAATTTTTAGATATTTCGATTAGGCTATAATAATATAGAAAATCAAATTTAACTAAATAAGAGAGAAACAGCGTTGTTCTGGCTTCAGAATGAACCCTCAGTAACAATAGATGACTTTGATGTATTTTTTTTTAAATATCATATTAAATTTATTTCTCATTGATCCTGTAAATGGCTTGATCTGTTATCCTGAACATACGGAATTGAAAAAAACATCTTTATGTTTTACTACTTTTCACCGCAAACAAGGCATATTGTTACTTGATAGTAAGCGATTAATTCCATTATACGTCGCTGGATGGTGGCTTTGCCAAAATGATCAATACAAACACGCTGAATATTCACAACTTCAATGTATTTAATTATACAAAGTAATACCTTAGATCTTCGCTAATAAGATTAAGTTTTTGATCGAGGTTGTTTGTGTACATAGCGTCTACATCACTTAACCTAGACTTGTCCAAAATATGTGCTACGCTACAATTAAGAACTGATTTTATATTAGGATATCTAGCTTAAAGACCAAGGTCGAAGCCCTCTCTCTCTCTCTCTCTCTCTCTTTCTCTGTCTCTCTCTTTATCTTTATATATATATACATATATATATGTATATATATATACATGTATATATAGGTACACACGCGCATATATATACACACCCACACATACACACCCACAAACACACACACACACATATATATATATATATATATATATATATTCATCGCAAATAATTACTGCTCTGCTAATATTGTAGTAAATGAAGTTCCGCATCTAATATGAGTTGGATTTGACCTTTAAACATTTGCTCAATTTAGACGCCTGATCTTTACCTATTTGATGCTCGGCTTTAGTGGAAAAATCACTCAGAATTTTAACTTAATCAGTTAAACTATTCGAATAATGTTCCATGGCATGACTTCGATAATGCTTCATATAATAGGCAGCACAATGGCTCTATTATCTTATTAGGCTATCTTTGTCATTTAAATATTGATGCGTATTTTATAGGCCGTTGCTACTAAATGCGAATTAATAAAGAAAACGACTGCCATATTTTATCGTGTAAAACTTTACGTTGTTTTTAATTATCTCCACGTTTGGAGGACCGTTCTCGGGTCCTTCAATAGTTGATATTATGTTCTACATACTTCATATGTTCATTTAGTTATATGCAAGTTCCATTTGTTTGCTGTGTTGCATCATATTCCAATTTTACTTTTATCTGCATGAATTTCAATATTAACGACTAACTATTTATTGTATTTCAATATCTCCTATTGTTTATAGCGTTGGCTTTCATATAGGCGATAATTGTTTACTGTACGATTTGGTTTTATGTTGAAACATTACACTCTTTGCATAGTTACACGTTGACTACCGTATCGGTTCGGTAATATTAATTCTTCAATGGTTTTATCCCTGCTTATTGCATTCTCTTATGTTATACTGATTGAAGTAATCAGGAAAGCTGATATAATCAACAAATCATCTCCACATAAGTACGAAATTAAAATATAATACATACATATAAATAAATATTATTAAATATTAGTAGGTAAGTAGTTACTGTCATTTCGAGTAGGTGGAAAAACATGTCAATGTAACCCATATATATATGCAGTGGCTATAAAAATAACTATGTTTGTATCTATCAGTCGTGATATGTACAAAACTCAGCAGTTGTTAATATAACATTATATATATATATATATATTATTTGGGGGGGGGAAACAGTTACATATGGTCGCTACAAATAGCCAGGTGTTCAACTCAAAGAGACCTTATCAGGCGACCTGGAACCTCTCGACGCCAAAAAGAAAAATGGGATAGATTAGAGAGAAATTAAAAAAGAAAAATAGAGCTCCCAAAAAAATAATAAAAAGTTCATTAGGAGTTTATAAAAAAAATCGCGAGCTCTCTAAAAAAGAGGAGAAAAGTGGGAAAGATCGCATTAGGACCTATTGGAAGATTATTCAAAACTTTTCACAACAGAATATAAAATAAAAAATTATAATGGTTCATAATTTTATTGGGGCTGTGAGTTGTACAGGAGGATGGTGAGGGGTGTTCTACTTATATTGAACGTGTCACGGGAAGAAAAGGACTTTGCACGGGTGTGATTTTACTACGAGAGTTACGTGTCGTTATGCCTTAAGTTAGGGGTGAGAGGATTGTCTAATGCAGACATATTTATGCTGAGGCATATATCTTTATACATATATGCGTACCAAATATACAAATCCCTATATACATGTGCGAAAGCGACACAAACATACACATGTAAATATATACATAAAAGAACATACGCACACGCAAGAATACAGCTATATGGTAATAATCTCTGTTCGATTAACTCATTAAAGTATTTAGATAGTGATGTTCTGTCCGTATAGTTGGGATTTTCAAAAAGAGCATTTATGGGCTGTATATCTTTCCTTGAATGTATTGCCAGCCATGCCAATATAATATTTTGTGTTGTCAGGGATTTTCTTTAGTAGAGATTGTAGATTTGTAGACAACTGAAGTTATGAGGAAGTTTCCTTTAAGGGGCCATTCAGACTTTATTCTACAGTTGCATGATTTATTTACTTTGGGTGAATTTCTATTATTACCATTTACTATTTTGTTATTATGTTTTTTAAAATTTTTTATAAATTATCACTACAGCTATAGCTCAATTTTATACTGTTTTTATTGAATAATTTGTGTAGAGTGTTTTGGAGGAAAATGCTCTTTGATGAGGTTTAAAAATTTGTTGCATGGGTTAGTTTTGAGCATCATTTTGTATGGAGGCAAAATTATTTTCCTTTTTCTGTTTTTTTTTTTTGGTGTGCTATTGTAGGATATTGGTTCGATATACTCTAGTTTAATATTTTATAGCCACTGTCTGTAAGGGCTTTATTGTAGAAGTTTTTGTAGGATTTGAAGATGGTATGGCTTGAAGAGTTTTTACTAATTCTTATACTAATTGATTTAGGTATCTGTTTGATAATAGACTAAGGGCGGTTAGATAGTGGGTTGACATAGATGGTATTAGCGTTATCCTTCTTACAAGGGTCATAAGAACCCTTCTTTAAATTTAATGTTACATCTAAACAATTTACTATTTTGACATTAAAATAAATTTCAACTTTTAGCTTTATCCTCTTAAACTCCTTGAGGATGATATTTTTTCATTTTCTCGCATTTGGAACCATTAGATTCCTCTATAATCATAAAGCCTTCGTCTCTATATAGACCGATGTTTACAAGTTCGATTATCTTAGTTAGGTTATATAAGATATACAGACCTACTAGGCCAGTCAAAATAGCTGAATCCAGGGAGCCCATCGACACGTCGAATTTACCTATTTGGTCCTTCTTGGTCCGCTGTTCATTTCCGCTTAGTAGCACAGAATTTCTACATTTACTGATGATTTCAATGTCATCGTCAGAGATATCAGAGAGAAGCTTAGCGAATTCAATTACCTCACCGAAAAGTTCTTTCGTGATAGAGGGGTAATAGTTTTCGATGTCGAATTATAGGTAGGAACAATTTTGTTTATTATTTATGTTTGAGACCCACTTTACTGTGTCATTTGTGTTTATCCATAGGTTAAGATTGTACGTGGATTTAATTTGGCTTTTAACTCTGTCCAGAATATTTTTGCTGATCCTACCTATTTCGGGTCTAGTTGGGTTGATAAGTCTAGTTGTAGTTTGTTAGAAAAATCAGGTTTGGGGTCTTTTAAGAGTGTATATGCTTCTTTATTACTTATTTTGCCTACTCTATTGCTAATTTCAAGTGTATCTGTTATTACCTTACTATCTTCATCTATTTTTCAAATTATGTCTGCAGTTTGACTTCTTATAGTTTTTTAGTAATGTTATCCTTAATGAGTTTGTGGTATTCTAGTTTAGTAAGTTTGTAAAAATTGTGTGCTTTGTCTGCCTTTATGAAGAGGTAATTAGAATCGTTGATGTTTCCAATGGTAGAATCCAGCCGTTTTTGGAGTTGGTTTTTCTTTTTGTGTAAAGTTAGTTTTGTAAAAATATCCATCAGGTCGTTCTCAAAATTATCCATGTGCTCTACATGTGGTGCTGTATCACAGTTTTTGAAGCCCAAATAACCCCTGCTTTTGTCATTCGGGGATTTATTCAGGAAAAAATGCGCTTTCCATTTCATGCGTCTAAGAAGTTCTTTAGTTTTCCTCACTAACATAAGTAAATAATTCCTGATGATGGTAGTTGGAATATTCTTTACGGATGTTCGAAAATTAATTTTTTCCATGTTAACCGGTAAAGTAACCAAACGTATAAAAGTGCTCAACAGCGCGAGAGCGTTGATTCAGGTTTGAGGTGTTCAAAAGTTCGAACTAATGAAGACAATGAGGTTGATAAATAGTGGTCAATAAAAAGAGCAAAATATTGTTTTATTAATTGAGCTATGACGTTTCTTAAATCGACCATACTTATATTTAACACCTTCTTTACCCCTTTATTATATAGCTATACATGCATAAGTGTGTATTGTTTTGTATGCGTACTTAATGTTCGTACTTATTTATATTTGCATCTATTTATTTGTACACGTATTAATATTCTCTTAATATTCTGACAGGATTTCCAATTCCATAGTCTAAAACTTACTATTCTGATAAGATCTCCAATTTCATGGTCTAAAACATGTACAATCTAACTCCAATCTACTCATACAAAAAATAAATAAAGAAAGAAAAAGAATTAATTTAAACAATAAATTGAAATAAAATAAAAATGATAATAAAATAAAATAAAATAAACATACTAAAATACTTAGATGAGGCTGTGGGGGGATGAGACATACATCTGTATATATACACCCAAACAAAATATACAAATACATACATACATGTGCGAAAGCGATGCACACATACACATGTAAATATATACATAAAGTACATTCACATACGTAAGAATAAGACTATATGTATAGATATGCAGATAATCACAAGTTTACATACATACAAATAGGTACAAAAACAGATATACACACAAATACATATATACATACACATATATATATATAGATACATATATATATACATATATATATACGCACATACACATATATAAAGATATATACAAATACAGATATAGATACACAAGCACACACACATATATATATACATAAATACACACACACACATGTGTACATATACATATATAAATATATGTATATATATACATATATATCAGCAAATACATATATATGTTCACCTACATATATACGCAGGTATGCAATAAATATACACAGACGGGCGTCTAGCGAAATAAACCTACGTATAAAGATACTGTTATACAGACATAAGTATATATTTAATCAAATGGCATTAGGATATTAAAAATTAAAAATGAATTATATTTAAGATAAATTTTTCGATTGAAACTATTATTGGATTCTTAAGAAATTACTAAGAAAATTAAATATAAACATGAAAATATATGCATATTAATATTAATGAGCAGTTATTAGCATAATCATTATAAAGAATTATAAAAGGTGTTAAATTACACAATATTATTATGTGTTATATAGTATTAATTTTACTACTTATTAATTAAAGTTTATAATATTTGTTTTATTCTATTTTATTATCATTTTTATTTTATTTTAATTTGTTTTTTAAATTCTTTTTTTATTTATTTATTTATTTTTTGTACGAGTAGATTGGAGTTAGATGGTACATGTTTTAGACCATGGAATTGGAGATCATTTTATTTGTATACAGTCATAGAGTAACATATTTAGAGATTAATAAAAAAAATGGGAATCGGAATCAGTAATTGTATCGGAATCGTGAAATAAGTACAGAATAGATAATTGTATCGGGAAAGGAAAAATATTGGAATCGTCCCATCACTAATATATATATATATGTGTGTGTGTGTGTGTGTGTGTGTGTGTGTGTGTGTGTGTGCGTGCGTGTGCGTGTGTGTGTGTGTACATATATATATATATATATGTATATATATATATTTAAGTGTTGGTGCGGACATGCGTGTATAAGTATTATACACATTATTTCAGGTTCGCGAGCGTACGTTATGAGATTTATTTCAGATAAATGACATAATCCTTTCTTTTGTTTTCTCATTTTCAAGTTTATCCATATTTTTGTTCTTTTGTTTTCATATAAACTTTCAGCCTAGAATATGGAATTCATTCAAGCCCGGAGACTAGAAACTATTCGTAACAATTCAAATTTCCATGATGCAAAATTTATATTAAATTTCTCATAGAAATCGTTGGCAGCTTCTAATTCTTCTTTGTGTCTTTTCCATTAAAACAGAGATTGTGACAGTCAAATACAACCCTGTAAAACTAAATAAGCTAAAATAAGAAAAGAACAAATGTAGAAGCTGACGGCTGTCTCGATGGGAATTGAATCAACCGGAATTCTATTGATTGGGATTAAACCTCCTAAATTAATTAGAAAACGTTTGGTGCGTGAATGCGAATATATATAAGCTTCAGGAAAGTGCAGAGGGGCGGGTGGTTCAGAAGAACAAACGGGTTCTGGGATGTTAGGTCGTCTGAGGAATGAAATACACCATGGATGGAGGTAGGGTTGGAATAAACCATTCCTGATGCACTCAAGGACAATGAACATCGTTGCTAATTTGGACAAATAAGCCTGCTTGATAGATCATTCCAGCACAGCAGCACCTGCCCGGGGCCAATCTTTCGTTCTTCCTTGATTTATTTATTATTTTATCTAATGTATTTATTTATATCAATCTATCTTATATTGGAGCACGTCTATACCTACATGTGAGATGTCTGTCCCTATTAATTTGCTTCCTCTCCACGAGTTAGACACAAGGTCGCTTTCGCTAGAAAATGATCCAGCTCTTACGAAGGGTTCATTCTGCATCGGAACAAAATAACAATTACCTTCACTAATTAAAGTTAAGAAGGTATAAAGTACTGTATCAAAACTGATACTACGCTTTTCTCAGATATATAAAGCCAGAAAAGGGTATTGTCCGGCCTCCTCCTATATATATATATATATATATATATATATATATATATATATATATATATATATATCTTCTATATATCTATAAAAACAGAGATGTGTGTGCCACAGACGATTTCTGATTGGTTAATCCAATAATCACATCTCCTAAAAAACAATGGTTTCTACGCTCTTACCTTTACCATAAAATATTATGGCTTTATTTATTGTCCATCTTGGAAGGGTTTAATTTTTTAATAACTTGTTATTTACAAATTAAAAAAATACGAAACTATTATACGAAACTAAACTACACGAAATCAAACGCTCCTACAAACTTAGTAGTAGTACTAGCAAGCACACGCGCACACACGCACACACACACGTTCACTACCGTCACGTTGTTATGGCAACCAAACCCGCTGACTTACATAAACAGTAAACACACAGAGTAAATGCGATTTTCTTCATTTTCTCATTTCACTCGTGGTCTTAAATTCATTTCGGGTTTGTATTACTGTACACATAGATTCGAATAAGTTGCCAAAAAACAAATATATAACAAATAAATGTTATCAAAGGCAAGATAAATTACTTTTCTACCAAACTGGATATATTTTTCGTGTTTTTATTCAATTTAACATGTTTATTCAGCTCGAAAAGCATACAGTGTTTACCGATGTATTGGAAAATTCAAGATGGCGGCCGATTCTCTCTTTAACACGGTAAGTTTGGAAAAAGGTGTAATAAATAAAAAACCGGTTAAAATACTGTTAAAAACTCGCTCAATATATGTTACCGTGACATAGGTTGACATATATTCGGCGGGT
Source organism: Euprymna scolopes (assembly GCF_053919585.1). Classification (NCBI taxonomy): domain Eukaryota; kingdom Metazoa; phylum Mollusca; class Cephalopoda; order Sepiida; family Sepiolidae; genus Euprymna; species Euprymna scolopes. Next base: position 66,123,059 of record NC_136490.1, on the reverse strand, counting down.
TTTTAATAGTATTTTGTATAGTTTTTTTTATTTATAACACCTTTTCCCAAACTTACGGTGTTAAAGAATGTGTGAGACGCCATCTTGAATTTTCCAACACATCGGTAAACACTGTATGCTTTTCGAGCTGAATAAACATGTTAAATTGAATAAAAACACGAAAAATATATCCAGTTTTTATCGGTTTTTTACCTTCTCTGCAGAAGTACAAAAAAAAAAAACGAGAGGTACTTTTACAGAATGTTAAACTAACCCTAACCGATGTTTTATGTTTAGTTTAGGAAAAGTCAGAAGAAACAAAAGTCATTATTGCATGAAATATACGTATTTAGTTGAAGTATTGTTTATGTCAATTCTTTCGAAGAAATTTAGCAAGAATACATGTAAACCAGGAAATCGGTAAAATGTCATCATGGATGAATACTTGTCTATTATAATGTCTACCCTTGACAAAAACTTAGCCATAAAAAAAGAGATTTATTGTTCATATTGTTTTTGAGATTGATTTCTAAAAAGATATTTTATAAATAAAATCGACTTTAAAATTAAAGACTTAAATTACAATAATTGAATTTAAACATTCTTATTTCAATATTTGGCACATAACACCTGCAAAAATGATCACAATGTCAGGATTTCATTTTATTTCAGAATCGATGGCAAATTGTGTAGATTGATATCTCATTATATTAAATACTAATATTTAACATTAGTTTATCATTTAAGCCGATAAAAAGCCTTTTTTTTTTTCGAGTCATAAAAGGATTTGGAGTTTCCTAATCAACCTTTCGGGTGCAATTGCACGCTCTCAAAATAACTAAAGTGTTGGCTTTAAAAAATTGGTTCATTAAAACTAAACAGGTTTAGTTTTAATAAAAAAAAAATCGCTTTGGTAATTAGATATGTCGTATGGTTATCCCTAATCGCTGAATAAAACCGCTAACGAGTTGAATGATTACGACATAAAATTAAACTCGGGTTCCTGAAACGGAAACTTTGTTTGTTTTTGTTTTTTTCTTATCAATATATTTACATTGTTATTTTGTTTTCATTTTCAATCATTCGAACAGTTTTCTTTTTCAAGTAATCCAAGTTACAAAATTCCCACTGTTTACTATGCTAAAACCACAATGACTAATGTATACCTATTAACCCTTATCCTTGAGTGGCCTCTGGGCCTTGATAAGTGGTGACACCCATGTAAAAAAAAATCACTCGAACAGTTTTCTTTTTATAATGTATAGTTTTAAAAGTTTAAAAACTATATAGTTTTTACTTCAGGAAAATTAATGGGTCAGTTTTTACGATGTGTCCTGTTAAAATACTGTTAAAAACTCGCACAATATATGTTACCGTGACATAGGTTGACATATATTCGGCGGGTTTTTTATAGTATTTTGTATAGTATTTTATTTATAACACCTTATCCCAAACTTACGGTGTTAAAGAGGGTGTGAGACGCCATCTTGAATTTTCCAACACATCGGTAAACACTGTATGTTTTTCGAGCTGAATAAATATATTACATTGAATAAAAACACAAAAAATATATCCAGTTAGGTAGAAAAGTAACTTATCTTGCCTTTGATAGCATTTATTTATATATTTGTTTTTGACTATTTTTTCGAATCTATGTGTACAGTAATACAAACCCACGATATGAATGCTCACATTGTTATATATATATATATATATATATATATATATATATATATATATATATATATATATATATATATATATATAAATGAGATTATAGCAGTTAAAAAACATTTTTAAAACACGCACACACCTTTTTCAAAGTGATCAGAAATCGTATAAAAGTAAATAGGGTAAATTTTTATTTACTTTCCAACTTAATCACCTTTAACGTGACTTTTACAGTTTTTTTTTAAATGGAATTCATTTACCGATACAAAAGAAATGATAAGTAAATAAATCCATAAATAAATATTATAAATGGTTTATTTTAATACTTGCCAGGATGCGGAGGAAAATGAATGAAGGGGGAGGGGAATAAAATAAAAACATTTTGGAAACAGAGTAAGTTTGAAAGAATTGCTTTGCACAGAAAGAAATTAATGAAAAAATAAAATTAAACTTCTTTTCTTTCTTGATTTTTTTTTAGTTTTTTATGAAAAGGGAAGTCAAAATTAAGACTATAAAAACAATTTTTATTAAGAGCGAACCTCAGTCGTCAGGTCTGTAAAAAAAGACGTGGAATAATAAATGTTTTCTAATACAAATTGTTTTTACTTATGTGTTCATTTGTCTCTTTGAAGTTCGTTTGTTTAATATATCGGTTTGCAATATAATTTTGTCATTCTGTCAGACTCAAATTTGAAATCTATATATCTATAAAAGTGAAAGTGTGTGTGTGTGTCTGTGTACATTTCCCTACGAAATAACTCTGTCAATTTTTAGTCTACAGACTCGAAATTTGATATACAGTGTACTGAGATTTGGAAAAATCTATGTGATCGGTTTTTAGACAGAAATTGGGCGATTAAGGGGTCAAAGCTCAACGATTTGAGCTTTGAGAACTCTACCAAACTTCTCCGACAATTTTGGGTCTACACACTTGAAATTTTAGATATAGCTTCCGTGGACATGGATCTAACTTAATAACTTAATTTGTGGCCAAAACAATAAATTTTCAGGGGTCATAATAGGGGTCAAAGTTAATAAAATTACCCCCTTTTTTTTGCTCAGCATACACCTCCAAACACCCGGGCAACGCCGGGCACCCATGCTAGTGTATATATATATATATATATATATATATATATATATATATATATATATATATATATATATATATATATATACACATATATATATGTATATATATATATATATGTTAGACTATAAGACATAAAAATGAAATAATTTAGGAGACGACTGTATTGATATAGATTGTCATCAGAGTAAGCGCATATATTTGGTTATTTTCATATAACTTTGTATGAGATATGCATAGACAACATTCTCAAATAACGTGTGTTTTCCTTCGTTTCTTCTTATTTTATTTACAATTATGTATTTTCTAATCAAGATACATTCTTCAATTTAGAGTAAACACACAGACACACATACACACATATACAAACACATACGCACACACTCACACACGCATATATATTGTGGAAATGTTCTTTTTTTACTTACATTTCCTTTTTTATATACCAACACTTATTTAAAGAGCTCAATGTAATTACAGAACATATACTGAAAAAATAACGAAAGTCTATATTCGAAATTTCATGATATTGACCATCTTATAATTCATTCCTGTATTTCAGTTGACACTTACAATTCTTGACAATATCTGTTTCGTAGCACAAAATTATTCACTTTATTATCAAATCAATCAGTGAATCTATTTTGCCCTTAAGTCAGTAGAAGAAATAATACAATTAATCCACCAAAACGAAATAAAATTGGATTGCGCATCCGAACATTGGAAGAGAAGCTGCAAATACCTTATAGTTTTTTTTAGATTACGCCATTTTGAACTGAAAAATGAAGTCACTAAAACCCACATAATCGTTTTAAGAAATTACATTAATTTAGGTGTATTCTGCAGATTATACCTAAATGAATGTAATTGGTTAATACGATATGCAAATATACAATATAAAAAGATTGATATAATAAGAAAGTGGATGGTTTGTTCTACAGACACAGATACTGTAAAGAATTGTGTCGACTGAAATAAAGCAATAAATTGTAAGATGGTCAACATCACGAAATGTGGAATATAGAATGTTGTCGTTATATATATATATATGTATATATTATTATTATTATTATTATTATTATTATTATTATTATTATTGATGAGACGATTCCAATATTTTCCCGATTCCGATACAATTACCACTTCCATACTAAATTACCGATTCCTATACAATTACTGATTCCGATTCTTATTCTTTATAAATATTTAAATATTTAACTATAAAGTTGTTATTTTCCCCAATTTTTGTAATGAACACATGTACAATATGCAGATAATTCCTAAACATATATTTACACTTGTGGAGTAGGATCTATCGATGTAAGCTTCACTGGCGGTTTAAAAACAATAAATATTTATTATTTTATCATTATTACCAGCAATGAAAGATTTAGCTTTAAATAAAATAAAATAAAAAGGGCAAATAAAAGAATCGTTTGCATCGGAAGATAAGCACCATTTGTTTCGATGTCGATACTGCTTCCGATACCCCCAAATTTGTCGACTTTTCCGATTCCCCATACCAATTAATCGACCCAATACTATTATATATATATATATATATATATATATATATATACATATATATATATATAATATTTCATGCTTTAATTCTAAGATTTCGATGAACAATCATGCGCATCTATACAGTGCAAACTTATATGTAAAATAATAGCTTTATTCAAACCTTATGGACTTCATATGTTACCACATGTTTCTGGTGTATATATATATATATATATATATATATATATATATATATATATATATACATTATAGCTATGGAATAAATATATGAGCGTAGCCTTTTTGACCTATTTTGGGCCTGGACGTGATTAGCCTCTATTGTAACATTATTATAACTATCGATTTATCTTAATCCTTCCCCCATTTTTTCCTTTCGGATAATTTTATTATATTTTAGTCGTTCCACCGTATGAATTAGTTTCCCTATACAAAATAAAAACCTTGACTCGGCTTTGAAAAGTGAGTGCAATACATGGTCGGCCGACTATAGCCCCTTATATATATATATATATATATATATATATATATATATATATATATATATATATATATATATATATATATATATATATATATAATCAATCCTGTATGTATATATCAATGTTATATATAATCACGCATGTCAATAAATCAATTTTATATATATGAAATATATGTATGTATATTTATATATATGTATATATACATATATGTGTGTATATATATAATTAAAAGTTTATGTATATATCAATATATTATGTTATAAAAATAAAATCATCTTCCTTGAACGTTGAAAATGTGTATCCGGTTCCTGTTTACAGCTTTTGTTTACGACTTCTGTTTAGATAAAACAAAGCACTAAAATTTTCTTTAATTTAATTACAGGATCGTTAGGATTTCTTATTTTATTAAATTTTAGAATAGATGTATGCATTATATTTTCCTACACTCTTAAAGCTGCAAAAAAGTTTTAAACAAAAATTTGTCTGCAGTAAAAATAAATAATTGGTTTGCTTTTTTATTTATTTGAAATAATAAAATGCACAAACAACGTTTTATAATTTGCCTGTGAATGTTGCAACTAAAATATATAAAAGTTGAAATCGTTTCCAAAAAACAAAAACAAAAAGAAATATGATTTATTGTGTAAAATAAATTCTTTATCATTTTACATATTAAAAAAAAATATTTTGTTACCCAAGTGATTAAAACGAGAACTTGATAAAGAAAGTATGTTTTCGCGTCCCAAATTGTTTATTTACGTTTACATAATTTCTATTTTTCATTGCAAGTTTAAATCGTTTTCAAACAAATATCAAACCAAATATATTTTACGACTGTAAAAAAAACTACTTAATGAATGTACATATTTAAAAAAATATTTGTTTATTTTTTTATATTTGTTTATATTTATATTTTATATCTATATACATATATATATATACATATATATGTATATATATATGAAATAAAAGATACAATAAGTTTACCAAGGTAATCAAAATGGTAAACTTAAAATATATTATAAATATTAATGAGTTAATATTTACAAGTAAAATAAACTAAGCCAGATGTTAAAAGCTCAATAAAACCGAAAAGGAAATAGAGCTTATAATATGAACAAATGGTTAATAAAACATGTTAAAAGACACCTTGAAAAAGAGTTAAAAACATATTTAATTTTAAAAAAGGAAGCACAAGATAAGTGGATAGCCCTAAATCCGCGGAGTTTCGAAGAAATACTCTCCTTCTCATCAGAGGGCAGGAATTAGCAAAATGCAGGATCGGATTTTGCATATAAAAGTATTTAATGAAACTACAAGTAAGTCAAAGATTTTACTTGGGTAACAAAAGGGTGAGGTAAGGGGAACAGGAGGCAAAAGAAAAATAATAAACAGATTTCACATGAATTGATAGTCCGGTGAAGGGTAAAAATCCAAAAATGGTAAAATCCAAAACGGTCGAATTTAAAATTTCAATCCAATGGGTAAATTCCAAATGGTTCAAAATAATCCAAAAGGCAGCGTTCCTTGGAAAAAAGCGCAAATGGAATGAATTCCAAATCATTAAAAGAAAAGCACTAGAGATGATATTTAAAACACGTCTGTCAAGGCTGGATAAATCAAAAAAATTAAGGCTTAAAAAAAAAACGAAAAAATGGTGACAGTTTATATTTGAAAACTGACCCAGACAAAAAAGCGCGAAAGTTAGCGTTAATAATTAGGTCAGCTTAGATATGCACGTGAAAGTCCCAGAATTAAATTAAGAAAACTGATCAGAAGAACAAATAAATGACCAAGTTTAAGAAATGGGGCGTCTGTTATATATATATATATATATATATATATATATATATATATATATATATATATATATATATATATATATATATATGAAAAAAAAGAAAAGTATATATATCCAGTCACATACATACATATATATATATATATATATATATATATATATATATACAGACACACAAATGCACACATACATGTATATACATACACACACGCATATAAATATATATACATATATGAATACATATACAATAACACACACACGCATATTTATACATATATATACAAACACACACGCATGCATAAACATATACACATATCCAAAAACATATATAAGTTAAACAAAAACATACATACTTACATACAAAATAAGGGGAGGGAGAGGCCGGGATCTACAAACTCCGGAATAAGGCAAATAAATGTGTATGTAAATGCATATAGTGGAATATAAGTTGATGTATATATTTAATTAATAGGTATACTTATACCATAAAACGGAGACAGCAGATGGGGAACCGGCCAAAGAAATAAAGAAAAACAAATAAAATTAAAAATATAAAAAGCTTAGAAGGTAAGATTATATAAAAAAAAAGAGAATTATGGGAAAGATATATATTTGAAGGGTTAAATTAATAGCTATGTGATTGCAAATGTACCATATTTGAACTTGGGCATATGTGTGCAATAGGAGATCAGTTCGTTTTAGAGTTTATTATATTACTACTTTAAGGGGAGGTTATAATATTTATAGCTTCAGATGTACAGAAATTACAAGACTTAGATCCTGGAGTGTAAGACTTAACTTTTTTTAGGATGGTCCATTTAATTGAAAAGTGGGTATTGGCAGAGTTAAGATTTTTAACCAGTGTAGTTAGAGAAGTTCCCTGGTTATTATTTGAATTTTGGTTATTGAAAGAAGAAGTGTGGTTTTAAATTCTTTTCTTTAATAAAGTTGAAGTAGCACCTATATATGTATATGTTTTATTAATAGCTCGGGGTCGAGAATTAATATTAATTTGATTATTTATACTGGGAAGAGAATTTAAATTTTGTTCATTTTGATGAACAGAGGGTATGACAGTAATTGTATCAGGATTGGTTTGGAAGGGATAATTAGTGTTATCAGTGTTAGGATGGCTGCTATGAAAAATATTATTATTATTATTATTATTATTATTATTATTATTATTATTATTATTATTATTATTATTATTATTATTATTATTATAGCTGGTTGTATGATTGAAAATAGAGGGGCTGGTTGATTCGTTTGTTGGATTAATAATTATATCAGAGGGAGGGTCGGAGGAAGGATAATTTGGTGGCAAAATGTTATTGTCTATTATGGGAAAATTGCGTGGGAGCTCTGTAATTGTGCATGAATATATTACATCTTTATGGATGCAATCATTATTGAGTGGGCAAAGAAGATTTTTAATACAGTTGCAGTTTCTTTTTGGTTGGATTGGGAAAGGGATTTTTTGGGCTGATTTAATTTTTTTGTTTTAAAATTAAATATGTTTTTAACTCTTTTTCAAGATGTCTTTTAACATGTTTTATTAATCATTTGTTCATATATATATATATATATATATATATATATATATATATATAAATAGGTTAAGAAATTCCAACGAAAGAAAGATGTATATTTAAATAAGGGGGTAGTAGTATTTATAAATACTTTCTGACGAGGAAGCTTCACAGAACGTCTGAAATGCGTTAAAAACGATTTCAATGATTTAAAAAAACATTATTACAATGATCCAAACATAATTCTCAATGAAAAACCAAGACACGGAATAATAAAATAATGTTAAAACATGCATATTGTTGGTGACTACCCCCTTATTTAAATATATATATATATATATATATATATATATATATATATATATATATATATATATATATATATAGTAACAGGTAGACCAGCTTTTGGCCGGATTGTAATTAGGATCAACCAATTCCCCAGTCTCCTATATCTTTTACTATTATCGAAATCAGTAAAATCATCTATTTTGAATCAAATCGATGGATTGGCAGACAAATTTTATGACCCAACACGTAGAGTAACGGAATGAAGATTCACCTTCCTTCACGCAGTGACTTAGTTCACAATATACTGTAGTCTATATTTTCTTGTTGGTTTTATAAAATTATCTGTCAATAATGTCTTAACTTAAAGTTAAAATGCAAAAGTCAAATATCATGGTTGCATTAAGTTCTAAATGGAAACATTTATTTCGAACGCACACTTGTCTTATAAAAAACAACTAATGATTGTATGAAATTATTTTTCCCTTTTTTTCGAATGCGCCCCCATCTTATGAATTTAGAGTGTGTTTTTTAAGCTGACACTTTCTACATGTGCGATGATAAAACTTTACAAATGCACTGGTGATGTTAACTTGTATAAAAGTGTTAACTTTGAAAAATATCAGATTTCTTTCTTTTATCAGGTTTTTCCACTATCGATTTTTGATGAGTAACGGACACATTCTGATAAAATATCTAGGTGAGTTAACTCCCAGACACACTTTTTAAAAATATCGACTGAGCCGTTTCGGAGTCTATGGAAATCGAAAGGACACATACATGCACACAATGAAACAGACAAGGAAATTTTATTTTAATAATAGTATATATATATATATATATATATATACATATATATATATATATATAAAGCTGAATGTGTGTGTGTCTGGTCACGAATAGGCTCCTATATGGTTGACTATTTTAATAAACTGATTACATATAATGATAGAAGATGTGTCGAGACACAGGCATGTGTATTTTGATCTGGCAGAACATTGGTCCATTAAAATTGTGGGGGCTGCGTTCGCATCTGGTCCACAAAGAATGGAAATAAAACATTTAAAAATTTAAAAAAAAAACGTTTACACGTGTTTTTGATATAGATGTACATAAGATTAATTTGATAAGTATGTTTTAACTTAAATAGGGATGGTATAATAAAATTGTCGGGTCTGCATTCTCGCTTGACCTCCATAGAATGGAAATAGGCACACACTTTAATAAAAACTTTGCATATCTACCTGCGTAAGTATACTTTGATAATTATGTTTCAGTTTGAAGAAATATGGTATAATAAAATTATGGGGTGTTCGATCGCGCGTGACCTCCATAGAATGGAAATATGTCACAAAGTTTAACAAGGTTTTTTAATATAAATCCACAGAATATTGTGATAAGTGTTTCAGTGTGAACAGGTATGGTATAATAAATTATGGGGTTTATCTGTTTTATTTTTACTCTCATAATATTTTGCTTTGGTTTTGATACCCCTAAATTCGAAGCTATCTCTTTACAACCCTTCCTTTTCATAACCTATAATACTTTCATAAATCAGGGTCCATTTTCTGTAGGCTGTTTTTGAACCAAGTCAACGACGGGTACTTTTGCTAGTATATATATATATATAAATATATATATATATATATATGTGCGTGTGTGTGTGTGTGTATATATATATATATATAGGGAGAGAGAGAGAGAGAAAGAGAGAGACATAGATAGATGTACATGTAAACAGATAATAGAAGTCTATATATGAACTTTTCCTAAGTGAAACTTGAAAAATAGGTTCAGCACGACACGATCAAAATTACGAAGCCTGTGTAATAGAAACTTCAATGCGTTATATATGCCTAACTATTCATCGAATAGCGCTTTGTTAGTTTTTGGACAGAGCTCCGCATTATCACAGAAGATTTTTCGCAAGTTCACTTGCTGCAGTGCTCACATTAAGAAAATTAGATGAATGTTTGTGTACAAATTTAATTAGAAATTAAATAAAAATACTTGTTTGAGCCGATTTCTGTATGTGATATTGTGTCCTTTCTATTTTTCATTGCTTGCAATATCGTTTTTTTTTTATATTTATTTATTTTTTCTTCTGCTTCTTTTTTCCTTCATCTTTTTTTCTAGTTTCGTTTCCGAGTTGAAAACGATCGAATAAATCAATTTCATTAATTAAGTTTCCCGCCAGATGAAGGGAGACTTGCCAACACAAACCTCCTGTCAGAGAAAAAGTAAAAATAATGACAGCAAAATTTTACAATTAAATTCTTAATGAAAAGAAATAATTCTAACGGAAATTAAATCAGCCCTTACTTTACCACAATAGTTGGTTTTATATATATATATATATATATATATATATATATATATATATATATATATATATATATATATATATATTGTATATGTATATGCATATATGATGATTATATTTTATAAATATATGTGTACATATATATAATCATGTTACTTTTGTCTATATATATACTTATAGCTTAAGAACTCTTTTCTCATTTCATCTAAATTGATTTTTGTAGCATATAACGTTCGATTAGTAATTCAGCGGTAATCCTATCCTATCTAGAATCAATCCAGCATATTTAGCGTATAAAACCATAATAAATGTGTTGTTGAGAGTAGATTAATATGCGGCCGTTCTCATCAGTAAAAGACTTGACACAGTTACACATGTGCGTATGGTTCTATTACACACATACACACACACACACACACACACATATATATATGTTTGTGTGTGTATCTGTGGATATGTCAGAGAAAAATATGTAACAAGATGTGTAAGAAATTCGTAAACAGGTAATTTTCCCTATTTTATCCTTTTTTACTGAAAATTATAATCAAGATTTAACCCTACGCAAGCTCATATCTAATAAGCCTGTTGCAAATGTGACAAGACTCCGTTAAAAAGCTATAATTTTTGGAAATATGTAAAATTATATACTGAGCTCATGCGACTTTAGCAGATGTTGCTATTAGCAGAACATGGATTTTAATAATTATGGATGAATCTAAATCAAGAGAATTAAATTGCATATGTGTCATATGTATAGAGTTATTAAATAATACCAATTTTTAAAAGAGTTTTTAAAAAATACTTTAATTTTGGAAATACATATTGATGCCTAACATTTGTTTTGACATTTCTCAAAAGACAAAAGTGATTAAATATTCCAGAAATCTGTCATTTCTCTTTTTACCCCCCTTAAAAACAAGTTTTAAAAAACGTCGTCTGAACCATTCAAAAATATTCATAATGATCAACTAATTATTTAAAAAGTGAACCATATGTGCAGAAATATAGAGAAATATAATAGCTAAATTTACATTGATATGTGAATTGTAGTGAGGATATCGACTATTTTTCGACAATAATTTAACTTGAGTGCTCATTTTTCGAAGCGTATCTTTGTCCATGAGAGCAAAACATAAGCTATCTTATGAATACATTAGGTGTCGTGCATACGTCGTTGAAAAATAAATGTTTGCAATTTTCTATTGAACGTGGAATATTTATTAAAAAACCGGAACAGTGTTTTTTCATATTAAGATATCACACACACACACACACACACACACACACACACACACACACACACACACATATATATATATATATATATATGCATATTAGTGAGGATACAATTCAGAATGAATCCTGCTGTCGATAAAATTACTGATTTACTTTAAAATGCACAATTCGGATACAATTACCGATTCTGATTCAGATTCGTGTAAAATATTTAAATAGAGATTTGTTGCTTCTCTCCATACTAATGGAAAACTCTGTGTAATATCTTAATCTATTTTCGCAAATATATAAATGCATTTAAGGGAGCGTATACTGCAGGAGTAGATGTTTCTAAATATTTTTCTTAAGTGTTTTCTTTGTAATTGTGTGAAAAAAATGAAGTTGCACTAGTTTGTCGTTAATTGACAAAATGTGATTTGAAAATAATTGACGATTGATGAGTAAAAGAAAATAAACTGATGTAGGCACAGAATAGTTAAAAAAGTTAGTTTCAAATTTCAAGAATAAGTTTCTAAATAATGCAATTGCTATTTAGAGGACTATTGGAGACGTCCCTCCATGGGATTAATGGAATATCTCATGACATCACTTCCTTTGTTAACGTCACTTCCGGTATCGAGTACCGGTGCCCGGCACACGATCAAGGAGGTCGAGTGTCCAGGCCCCACCACTGAGAAATGGTATAACTCAACTCGCTTTGCCTATAATTTATGTTCGTTTCCTTAAATTATTGTGTTCCTTTGTTCTTATTACCATTTTACCCCATAACAACTGGTGACGTCGGATTCGAGTTTCACTCGGGTTAACTACACACACACAAAAGAAATTCTAAAAACAACAAAAAAAAAAGAAAGCGAACCCATGGCAAAGTTATCGACTCAATTGTAAGTTACTCTTTTTGTCTCTATATTTAAATTGAAAAGAACTGTGTTAACAGCATTTTTATTAAGACCGTAAAAGTTAAGTTTGTTGCTTTTTTGAAAGAAGAAGAAAAGAGAAAACCTTGACCCTATTTCACCGCGAGAACAATTTTATTGTAATTTGTCGATTGTATATCATATGCAAATTTCAACATGTTTGCAATGAAGTGAAAAGTTTTATTGCCTTTGTTTTTTTCCTGCTAATATATGCAATATTTTAACGGGTGAGAAACTTTTCCCCCTTTTCGTTTTACTTGGACTTAAGGAAATCCTTTTTTTCATTGAGTGGAATTTCTGAAATATTCTATCTTTAACTCTGTGTTCTAAAGTGATTTTTTCTGTGTGAGAACATCTCCTCTCCACACGCACACACACACACATACACACACAAAAAGAAAAAACAGCCATTTTGGTTAACTGCTAGACAATTCCACATTTATTTTATTCTTTTGCAACTGTATGGTATCGCAGTATTTTAAACTTTTTTTTATCCACCCTCATAATGGTTATCTCTAAGCTTTTACCAAGAAGTAATGGATACATTGTTGCCTCTTCATACACACACACTCAAAGAAATGACATTTTTTTTATTATTTCATCTCTCTGTTCCAGTCAAAAACGGAAATAATTTTTTTTTCGTGCGCTTGAAAAACCATTACATGATGGAGGAGGTGAAAGCATTATTAACACAGCTGTTCAAAACCTAGATGGACCAGCAACAGAAGGCTGAGGAAAATGTTAAAGAACGTGATAAACAGCTCCAGTTACAATTTCAAGAGAGGCAGCCTGTGTTGGAGGAGAGAATGCTACTTCAACAACAGAGACAAGAAGAGCTATTGTTAAAAATATTCGATAGAACAGAACACAGGGACGACAGTTTTGCCTTTTTCCAAAGTAAAATATGGAACGCTATAGAAACGTTCAACTACCAACCGGAGTTGGCTGGGGCGTTTGCCGCTTTCTATCGGAGATATGAGGACCTATTCACCGTAGATTGTCAAGAGTGGAGCAAAGCTAAGAAAATTCTTCCACTTTGAGGAAATTAGGGACCACAGAACATAGCAAGTTTGTGGATTCTATTCTTCCCAGGAAGGCGATTGAATTGGAATTCTCTGAAGCGGTCAAACTTTTATCCGAACTGTTCAACCCGAATTCTACGCTCTTTCATAGAAGATGGAAGTGCTTTAATCTGCAAAAAAGTGACGACGACGATTATCTAACCTTCGCGTCCATAGTAAATAAACACTGCGATGATTTCCGTCTATCTGACTCATCGGCAAATGACTTCAAGTGTTTAATTTTTGCGCAGGTTCTAGTCTCAGCCAAAAACGCTGAAATTAGACGACATATTCTCTCTAGACTTGATAGCGAACAGGGCTTCGCCCTCCCGAAGTTGGCCGAAGATTGTCAACGGTTAGTCCGCGTAAGGAAGAACTCGAGACACGTCGAGGAGTCAGGCGCAACATTCATTAGAAGGACGAGCTTCAGACCGGAAAAATACTCACCCCGAAGAAGCAAAGCTGGAAGTAAGAAAACTCCGGCTACACCCAATAAGTAGCTCCCAGTCACGAGACCCGGATTCCCTACAAGCCTGTGCAATCGCTTCGGCGGGAAATATTGGTCGGGTTAATGTTTTTACAAACATAAGTGCTGAAACTAATCAGGCAGGAAGGGCCACAAAGCGACCCAGTGCAGGAAGAACAAGGTCAAGAACAGCGTCCGACAGACTGGGTTCGGATAAGAACCGGCGCAAATACGTCACAGTAAACATCGCAAATAAAACTGTGCATCTACGATTGGATTCCGGATCAGACCTGTCCATCATTAACCTTAAGACTCGTCTACTGAAGGACGAGTTAAAAGACACTTTCCAGAAGTATTCTCACCAATACTAGGAAAATGTACCAAGGCTATAGCAAGACTCGAACTAAAAGAAAACACTTTGCCGTTTTCAAGAGGAAACGAAACGTCTCATTCGCAGCAAGAGAGAAATCGAAAAAAGAAGCTTCAACGGAATCTGCCAAAGGAGGCAAATACAATGTTATGACCCTTGTAGGCTGTGGTCATAGCGTAGTATCTGTGTTAACTGTGGCAAGCAGGGCCAAGGGTCAAAACATTATTACTATTGTTATTGTTGTTGTTGTTGTTGTTCTTCTTCTTCTTCTTCTTATTCTTATTATTATTATTATTATTATTATTATTAATTGATTTCAGCGACAGTTATTATGGAATAATAAACAATTAAATTGGGGATGAGATGATTGACGTGAAATAGCAAAAGGAATGCGAAAATAGAAAATAGATATAAACATTATTTTGGGTTTGGATAAATAAATAACAAGATGGGGACGTTAGGTTGGTCTGAGACACGTAATGAGGTGACATGAGAAGGCATGTGATGTAGTTAGTTTTTGGAGAGATTGAGAGACTTGAGATTTGACCACCAAATGGGACAGACGTCTAGATGGTGGTGGATACACAGCTAGGGAGCGAGCTGTAAGAATAGAAAATGTAGACGAACTGCAGATCCTGTAAAAACCATTTGAGACAACTATAATAAATTTATATTATAAAAATATAAAGAATTGCTTTGTGGTTTCACAAGTAAGAACAGATGTCTCAATTGGATGGTGCTGGTCGTTTCATGGTTCGTCACGGAGCAGCAGGAATATAGAAGAACTCTTCAAGAAAAAAAGGTATGAATCATATACTATTCTTCTTTAATATGAACTGTAAAATATTCCTGTGTGATAAGTCTGATACAACATGACTCGGTTTAAACGGCAATATCATATTCTCATGGCTAAACAACATACATACGATTTATACATGTATTATCTGTATGTTACAAGAACAATATCTCACACCCACTAGATAACACATGACACGTTTACATATATCGCTCTGTTAATATAATATCAATACAAAGAAACTTAAACTGTAGCCGGAAGCTAAAAAACCCACGTCAAAAGAATTCCTCAAGCCAAAGCAACCTAAGGCGGCTCAAGGGATCCCAACAGATGAAGCACTTCAGCAATTATTACACGTTTATAGGATTACACACAGCCTGAATACACCAGCAGCAGTCTAACCTGCAGAAAGTGAAGAAAGGTCCGTTTTTGACAAGCTTTCACACAAAGAGTCAAGACCACTAGTAACCAATTATATAGCCAGTAAACGTGTCATATAAGTTGAAAGAGTATTTTTCAAAAGTTATAAAACAACATTCTGGGAGGTGGGTAAAATTACTAAGAGTGTCGGTGACATGGTATATATCACCCAAGGACCAACATATACCCACAAACGTCACCAGAACAAACTAAGAAGTTGTCGATCAGTTGAACCCAGCGACAGTCCACCATTGGAAGATGAGCCGATGGACACTGTCTTCGAAACATTTGATTTTAATCTTCCCCAATCAACACCTGAACTACGGCGGTCGTTCCGTAAGAGAAAGGTTACCGAGCCATTGATGGTAAACCCTAAAAGGAAGAGGTAATGACAGCTTTTACGAACACAAAGCTTGATAGGGAGGTGTTGGTGACGCCCCTCTGTGGGATTGATGGACTATCTCATGACGTCACTTCCTTTGGTGACGTCACTTTCGATACCGAGTACCGGTGCCCGGCAGTCAGAGATTGAAACGCGACCAAGGAGGTCGTGTGAACACCTCCACCTTTGAGGAATGGTATTGCTCAACTCGCTTTGCCTGTAATATATGTGAATACATGTTCGTTTCCTAAAAATCCTGTGTTCGTTTCGTTTATTACCATTTAACCCCATAACAAAGACCATCCTCAACATGTGAAAACCGGGCAGTCGTGCATAGTTTTTCTGCAATCATAATAAGCTGATCAGTTATGCTATAATATATATGTAGGAGATTGATTTGTTTTACTGCAAAATGTTCAGATAAGAATAATAGTATCCCTCTATCTATAATAATGATACATTTTTAGAGTGATGCCCTTGATTAAAACATCCACAAAAAATAAGATTCTATTTATTTAAACTGAGCGCGTGTGAACAAGTGAAAACCTAGTGAAACGAATTAAAGCAATAATTTTTAAATTTAGAATGAAGATGAGTTTCGTATGAATTTAATTTCTGCCATATTCTAATTTTTAAGAATGTTATTATTTTACCAGGAACTCTTTACCCGACTGCTAAGATCGTAAAATTAAGCGTAATCGCTCAAATAGGAATGATCCCGCAAAAGACAAAAATATAATCGAAGATAATGTATCTCACAGAGAAATATAACAATTTCGTGTTAACTGCTATAAAATACCAAAATAGAAGCGGATTGATATTTAAAACTATACGATTAAATCAGTGATCTTTTTCTTGTATTACTTTTGAAGTGTTCATACGTAATCTCTAAATAGGTAAAATTTCATCTTACTTTAGAGTTGTGATTCCCCGGAAGTTATTGTTTGGATCTACAAAAATAAGAATACGAAAAAGTTCTTATATATTAAAACTAGCAGACCTCCCAGCATTGCCCGACCGTAAAATAGGCTTAAATATGACATTTAATTAATGCAGATTTCATATTTATTATTAATATTATACTGGACCAAAAATATAATAATGATTTAAAAAAGTTTTTTAAAAATGATTCGATCGACACAACCGAGAATCCAAACCAAAACGTTTAACTTAGGATTTACTTTTTTTATGTTAATGCCTAAACTATGAATATATGTAGGCTTCAAGGCTACAAATGAAAACATCAGCCAATAGCTATTACGTTACGGATGTATATTCGTAATGCCGTCGTTCGACCTCCATCTAACAAATTCAATTTTTTTTTAAATTTTCACTCTTACACCGATCTTCCCCGGTTAAAACCCAAATATAATGTTTCGAATGGTTTTAATATTCTATATATTAGGTTTCATGTCTGAATACTAAAAAATGTCGGAGGATTTTTTTAGGAAATATATTTTAAACAAATATATTTACGCATACATAAATATACTAGCAGTTAAGCCTGGCTTTGCCCGACCCCTATGTACTGTTCATAACTTTATGTGCGTATGCATATATACATTAAAATGTTTGACTTATGTCCAAGTAACCTACATCTAAAATTTCAATTGTTTACACCAAAAATTGGTGAAGGATCTTGGTAGGTTGGCAAAAGTCAAATATTTAAACATTGACCTCTTCAGAGTCAAATAATCGCTCCAAAACAGATTAAAAATGTTACTGCATATCTGAAGGTTCTTTTTTTAAATAAAAGTTCAATTGTTTAAGCCCAGCTTTGACTAAATAGTTTTCTAGAGACTGCAAAGGTTAAATATGTTGAACTTTGACCCCTCGGCAGCCAACTCGTAAGCCAAACACTGATTAAAACTTGCCCTATGTCTAAAGGCATTTTATGTAGAATTTTAAATGTTTAGACAACAATTTGGCTGAGTAATATGGTAGAGGCCACAGAGGTATTTTTTAACTTTGGCCCTAATTTTGTACCCCCTCAACGGTCATTGTTTTTGGCTCAAATCAAATTAAAAATTTGGATTGGTGTCCAAGTAACTTACATCTCAAGTTTCAACTGTTTAGTCCCAAAATTAGCGGAGGAGGTTGGTAGAGTTTTCCAAAGTCAAATCGTTGAACATTGACCCATTGACAGCCAAATTTCTGGCCGAAACCCGATTAAAAAGACTTTCCTAAAACTGTACAGCCCTTATGTTTAATCTGGAGTCTGTAGACTGAAAATTGACAAAGTAGCTTTGTAGGGGAATGTACTCACATAGACACATACAGAAAATGTTTCACTTATATATATATATATATATATATATATGTATAAAGAGATTTGTCTTTACTGTAACCTCTTTACGCAGATATTACGCAAGTATAAATCATGCAGAATATCTGCATGAATATAATTACACGCAATAGTTTACTAAATATGATCATCCCATAAAAAAAACCCCCAAAGAGCTAATAGGAATTAATTAAAATAAATTTTTAGATGAATATGCAAATTAGCTTGATCTTTTGCAGCTTAAGGCAATTTTACGAACCCTATATAACAAAGATGTAGTATCTTTTTAAATAAATAGAAAAGAAGGGTGTCATCAATACACAGATATAATGTAGGAGTATAGATAATCCATTTGGTTTTCACAGAGATACGTTAAGCTATAAGATAGCATATTAAACAGAAATTAATAAAAGAACATGTTAATTGTGAAATTTTATACATAAAACACATATTCAAATGTTGATAAAATGGTGTAAATACTATTATATATAGCTGTTAGCAACTTTTCATAGTCGCTCACATGTGTTTCCGCATTGGAAAAAAGAACCATCAAATTATTCACTAATAAAACCGTGTATCGCTTTATTGCAGGTCAATATTCTTTTAAGTTGAATATTGCTATTAAATGCAGAGAAGTGAAACAAATAACAAGGTGATTTATATTCCTAATTTTTGTGGAATTCTAAAACAATATTTTGAAAGCCATGCTAATTTTTCTATTTCCTGGTAATTTTAAGTGTGCATCACTGTATTGCAGGTCTCCTAAAATGCCTAGAAAGGGTCGATTGGCAGCTAGAGAAAAGAAACGTATTGATGGAGGCCTTGGAGAAGGTTTATCTCTCGTAGTTCTAGCCAAAGAGATTGGAAGAGATCGAAGAACATTGTCTTCATTCGTTGAAAATACAAACATCAAACCAAGGAAGGACAAAAACACAACTATGTCAATTTCTGCTCGCGATGTCAGAAAAATTCGCCGTCAACTTATCAAGCAGTCGGGCAGCAAAAGTGTGCTATGTTTGACAAGGCCTGAATACTTTCTTTGCCCAGAAAGACACACTGCAATATCTTAGACGAAATTGCAAGAAGAATTAAACCCATGGCAAGACCTGTTATAAAAAAAACACACACACGGAAACACTTTCGTTTTAGCTCAGAAATTCAAGCTAACCAGCTTTGAAAATGTTCTTTTCACCGATGAGGCCAGAGCAATCCTAGATTGACAAGATATGTGTGCCAAAATTTGGAGACCTCTTGGATTTCCTACCCCTGATCGGGGGGGGGGCATGTTTTCGGCTGGAATAATATGCGATGAACTAATTGAACTATTTTGAGTGGCAGCAGGTGTAAAACTGATAAGCCAGTCTTATATTTTATTTTTAAATGAGCATTCGTCACCATGGTTTGATGATCTTCCATTAGTGTGTCATCGCAAATTGATTCTTATGCACGTCAATGCGCCATCCGACTCGGCCAGACTACAACATTCTACCTTAAGTCATTAGGCATTAGTGGAGAAAATTTGATGGCATGGCCACATTGTTCACCAGATATAAACCCAATTGGGCAGCCCTGGTCAAGATTAAAGATGGTAGTTTACAAAGGAAGTCTTCAATTTTCGTTGAAGGCTGAACTTTGGAACAAGATTTTGGAAATTACCTATAACATCACATCATCAATCCGCTGATTGACATCATCAGTTGACAAGAGGTTATTCGAAGTGCTTTTGCAGAATGGGAGTTATGTTGATAACTAAATTCTTCCTTTAACAAAGTTCTTTCTTGTGTTTGCATTATATTGTTACTGAATATGTTTTTTTTATTTCAAATAAAATATGAAGTTAGAATATTGTATCATGTCCAAAAATATACATTTTTAGACATTTGCAATGAAGGGATGTCCGGTTATAATTACCAGAAAAAAGATAAAAAGCATAACTTTCAAATTAGTCGATCAATTACAACGAAAATCAGGAAAATAAGGCTACTTGTCAAGCTCTTCCAGTGTACCAAATTTCAAATCTCTGCGATTCAGAGCAATTTCAAAATGTAAACAAATATTGATCTGCAATAAATCGATACGCAGGGTTTATTTATATCAGAAACTCATTTTATCATTAATCTGTGAATTTTTTTAATATTGCATCTCCTTACTGAATCAAATTTCTTTTAAATCAATATACAGACATTGTCTAAGTAGGCTAGGTCCTTGCTTCGAAACGAAAACGATGCATAGCTTTGACTGCCTGTTGTGGAAGGATTTCTTAAGTTTCGTTAAGTAAGTAATATAGACTTGGAAAATCCCATGATCAAAGAATTAACACCGAAGGTATTTTCTGGTGCAGAGGAGTGAAATTCACGTATACATTTATACTTATTTTGAGTATTTAAAATGCCACAAGTATTTTCAACATATTTTAGTTGACCTTCGCTTCCGGTGAGATTTGCCGCCGCTAACTAACGGACAAAAAACAAGCAAATAAAAATGAATCTTTTTTCTGTATAAAATAATTTATAAGATCAAAAACAATTGTGCAATTTACTGCAAATGTAATTATTTATGATGTCTGACAGTATTTTTATTGACAAAAATGTTTTATTTAAATTCTAAACAATTTTAAATCTTGTAAATTAAATGTACCTTTGTAGATTACCTAACAAATTTATGGAACATTTTAATATTTGTTTTAGCAAGTAAAATAAATTTGTTGTTATGATCTTTTTTCCGAGAGTAGAAAACAAATAATTACTACTTGTACTAATAATAGAAATGTGTTTTAAAATATAAGGATCGTGTGTACAAATTAGAAATTAAGCTAAATTTTTTACCGATTCCGAAACCAATTCCGATAATTAAAATATTCAGATTTTTCGATGTCTTATTTTGATTGCAATTACTCTTTTCAACACACACACACACACACACACACACACACATATATATATATATATATATACATATATATATATATTTTATATTATTATTATTATTATTATTATTATTATTATTATTATTACTATTTTATGTATCTGCATAAAATGTTATAACCTGATGCAATATCTTTTTCAATAGATTACACTAGGTACACATATTTGTTGCATTTTACAGTATTTTATACTCATTTTCAGTGTGCTAATTTCAAGTGTTGGGTCGTTTTTAGTCCAGAGCAACAGATTTTATGCAATTCGCCCCTTCTATTTATTGTTGGAATTTTATTTATTTTTAAAGTATCAGTCAAAATTCCTTTTCTTTACTTGAATTTTATTTTTCTGTACATTTATTAAGGCAAAGGAAAACGAATTTTAACAGGACATTTCTCCCAAAGTAAAATTATTCTTTTTCAAAACATCACCGCAGTTGATATAATTTTATAAAATTGTTTGTGTATTTTTTTCAGGTAGGTATTTTCGCTTATATCTCTTCCGTTTGTACATTTTATCCGGGCAATTTTGTTTAATGCTCCATCAGTTTTCAGCAATCATACTTTTGTCCCAGCAGCCATACTTGCGTTCTTTCTTTGATCTTTACGCCTTAGTTGAATAGTTCTTCCTGTTCTCAAGTAAAAGAATAACTTAGCTTTTCAAAATGAACTTGAGGTCCATCTTACCCACGAGATCACAAAAATCGAGGAGTATTCTGTTCAGAAGTTCACTGTTATTCTCCGCTTCATTTTTTTCCAAGCAAGTTCTGAACGACTGCCACAAAGCATTTCCGTGATGTCCTTCCTGAAGTGGTTATCTTTGCAACCAACTGATTATCACGAATTAGTGTTGGAATTTTTGGGCAATCAAACACGCCTGATTTGATCTTCTCAAATGATTACCCTGATAAATCACTGCTGACCTGTTTAAAACATTTATTTACGGTTTCCAGTCCCTTGAAATATTGATCCATCAAACTTAATTGGCTGTGAAAAATGGGGGGATCTGTTTGCAAATGAGTCTTGTATAATATTTGGAATGCCTGCGTCAAATAGACCCGTTATTCTGGGTCTAATGGTTGTTTCGAACTCGGCCGTCGCACATACAGAGGAAACATGAATATTTGGCGAAATAATTCTGTAATCTAAGAAGAAAGTTGGCTATATTTAACGCCACACAAATTATACAACTGTGCTCTTTAATAAGTCAATGACCATTTCTCATATTATCATAGACTTCCACAAATGCACTTAGTAGTTGACTGGTCCAGCTCCATAAACACTGCCATCATGTAAAGAATGCACTTTAGACTGCATTTTGTAACTGCTCGAAAGATTCTCCACTCAGCAGCAGATTCTTCATTAAGAATGAGATTTTCAATTTAGTAATAAGGTTCACTCAGTTAATTGAAAAGCCTTGAGATGTCATGACGAAAACAAATGGTTTGTCGCTCGGTTAGATAGTCACAAAATTTTCACAGTGTTTAACAAGATGTTTGCTTTGTAAAACTTACATCCTACGGTAAAGATACTGTTCAGTTTGAGGAAGAGCTTTGCGGGCGAGGGAATGTTTAATGTCTTAAGAGTAGTCCACCAATTGTGAATATTTTTGGCCAATTCACTGTTACAACTGTCGTCCCCGCTTGTACCATGCCCAATCTTTATCATGCAATGAAAGCAAGCTTTTTGAAACCGAAACATCTCCAGAATACAGAACAGGCTGTATAGTTGAGGGAATGTTTGGATACGTCATTTTATGACGTTTTTCTTATCAACTCCCTTTGTATTTAGCATGCAGAAAAAATAGCCAGTTATATGTCGTTGGGTTTGTGCCAAATTATTGGAACTCTAAAAGGCAGACCTTTGCGTTGTATATTTGGTCCGGTCTCAAATACTTTCTTCATAATTGTGGCACAAAATATAAGGAACCTATGGTTTGTCTTGATGACTAAGATCAACTTAAAAACATACCTTAGAGGCACGCTGGACGAACACGCAGATGTCATCTTTCTGGCAATTGAATGTGTTGTATCCCGTATGGCGTAATATTAAAAAGGTCTATAAAATAAAGTCATGTAACTTGCTAACATCATTGAATTTGGTCTATTTAATCTACTTACGGGCCCCAAGAAACGACTGGAAATAATTAACGTCAAATGAAAAAAAAATAAAAAAATAGAAAACCATTTTGGAGGATTTAGCAGAAAAAACAACAAGCGAAGAAAATGGTAACAAAAATCAAATATATTACAAATTAATGTTACCAAACGCTAGTAAAGTTCCTCTCCGATCTACCTGGATAAATTCTGCTTGTGTAACAGAATCTAAAGGTGTTATTCAATTTGAAAAAGAATTGGTGTCGAGTTGCTAAGGTAAATATGCCATGACGATGGCTGAGCAAAACAAGATGTTTCAAAATTCGAAAAAGGAAACAAAATACTAATTAGTAATACCATTGATAAGAGTCAAAGAGTCACCTTGTTATTTTTAACCATTTTTGACTTTCGAAAACGATAGCGTTTTCGCCAGCCGTTACATTGTAATACATGCAATTAAAAAAAAGAATTTCCGGAAAAGTTAACATAAAAGGATTTTTTTAAAGTTAGTTAATCGTTAATAGTCAGGGGCCCGAAGCTTGGATTAACCACTAAGGAGGCTGTCCTATCAGCAAGTGCAAAGTACTGGGGCTGCTGTATTTCCATTTGGTGAATGGATTCTGGATCATGCAGTAGCTTCTGGTGGGGCCTCTCGATGCCATATTAGTGGGTAATTTTTACGGCTTTACCTTATCATGAGCTACAAAAAAAATAATTCTTCGTTTCTTTTTCTCTCTTAGTTTCCCCTCTCTGTGCTGCTCTAAGTAAATCTGACGACCTAGTCCACAAATTCCAAAATTTCATCATGACAAGTTTCAAGAAAAAATACACGGTTAACCCCGGTTCTCCAACTTACAACGTAGACCCCTACTACCATGTTTCCTTCTCCAACATCAGGGGTCTACGTTCTAACCTTCCAGAGGTTGAACCCCAATTACAGGAGACTAAACCAGACCTTTTATTTTTAAGCGAAACTGGCATTGGACAAGCTATTTCCCTAGAAGAGTTCGCAATTAAAGGATACTCTAACTTAACTTCTAACTCTGACCTCCAATGATCGCCATGCGCATGGAATATGTGTCTATATTAAAGATGGCTTTTCATGTGGTAGGGACATCTCCAGAGAAGATCCTAACTTACCATATATGTACTTCCGGGTTGCTTTAGCTCACACTAATGCATTTATATTTACTCTCTATCGCCCCTACAACAGCGGAGTTACTATCTTTAAAAGCATATCTGAGAAAATTGACCAAGTCCTATCTGCTTATCCTTCAGTAAACATTCACGTATGTGGAGACTTAATTGTTCACAAAGTCGAATGGTTGACCCACTCAAACAAGACCATGATGAGGGTAGGTTCTGTCATGATTTTACCATTGCCTATGACCTCACTCAGATTGTTCATGAACCCACCGTGTGCCCGACAATGATGGGCACTATGCAAGCCTACTAGACCTTTTTCTCACAACTTGCCCTGAACTAGGTTCAGTTTCTGTTCTGTCGCCTCCTCGATCTTCCGACCACTCTGTTGTATCAATTAAGATAAAAATGAAATGTAATAAGTCCCCAGACGTGCCTCTTCATCGTACAGTATATCGATACACTAAGGCTGACTGGGATAGGTTCCGTACATTTATATCGGATCTACCTCTGCGTTCCATGTTTAAAAAGGATGTGTCCTCTATAGTATCAGACCTGACGGAATGGTTAATTGTAGGTATAGACAATTTCATACGCTCGAAAAAATTCCAGTAAACACCTAACAGCCAGCCATAGTTCTCTCCAGAATATGCTGCTGCCATTGCGCACAGAAATCACTTTTTCCACTGCTTCCAACATAATAGATGTATGGAAACTAAAGCCGCTTTCAGGACTGCCAGCAACTATTGTAAGAAGGTAATAAAGAATGCGAGAGTTGTAGGCTCAATCCGTTAAGTCCAAAGTAGCTGAGCAGCGGCTTGGTTCCCACCAGTTTTGGCAAATAGCAAACAGAATCATGAACAGAAGCGTGTGATCTATCCCAACTATCATCAATGGACCTGAGGTAATCTCGTCAGCATCAGACAAAGCCAAACTCTTTGCCAAGAACTTTGCAACTAATTCTACCCTTTGTGACCAAGGCCGCCAACCCCCAATATTGCCTCCTGTATCAGAGGACACGCTATGTGATATACGTATATCTGTACGTGATGTTGCCAAGCTAATCAAAAATCTTGATTCCAGTAAAGCAACTAGCCCTGACGGTATTCCAATTATAGTACTCAAAAAAGTTCAAGCTGAACTAGCGCCCATACTTACAAACTGTTTAAACGTTGTCTTATGGAGAATAGTTTCCCTTTACCCTGGAAAATTTCCTCAGTGTTCCCTGTATTTAAGAATTAAGGTGATCGCTCATCCCCCTCTCAGTACAGGCCAATAAGTCTTCGGTGCGTCATGAGTAAGTTGCTGGAATCTGTGTTAAATACAGAAGTAATCAACCATCTCAACAAAAATAACCTTCTTCGTGACACTCAATATGGTTTCCGTTCTTCTAGATCTACAGCAGATGTGCTTACAGTTATATCTCATAGGATTAGCAAATCTCTCGACGGAGGCTACCTTTCTTTGGCAATTTCTCTTGACATATCTAAGGCCTTTGATAGGTTATGGCATAAAGGTGTGCTTCACAAGATCTCTAGCTATGCTATAGCTGCAAATGTCTTCTCAATTATTAAATCATTTCTTTCTGATAGGTTCATAAGAGTAGTAGTTGAGAGGCAAAAATCAGAAGCTCACAGTATTAATGCTGGTCCATCCTGGGCCCAACTCTTTTCCTGATCTACATTAATTATCTTCCAACTCACATCCTTACATCATTTGTAGACATTTATGCTGACGACACTACCATTTATGGTAGCACATCGAATACAGTAAACGACCAAGTTCTCTCCGATTCTCTCTCCTCTAATCTTGAGCACGTAGTACAATGGGGAAAGGAGTGGCTGGTTACTTTTAATGCATCTAAAACAAAGCTTCTCTCTTTACATCATCAACATTCTGATCCACATCTGGCATCAATTTAAAAGAATGGCTCTCGTCTTCAAGAGGCCTAAAGTTTTGACAAGCTTCTGGGCTTGACCGTTACTCCTAATCTTAAATGGAACACGTACATAAAATCTGTTGCCAAGGCCGCTGGAAAAATGGTGGGATCTTTCTATCGATCCACTAGATATCTCACTGCTGATGCTATTCTCTATCTATATAAGAGCCAGGTACGTCCAAGAATGGAATACTGTTGCCACATCTGGACAGGAGCTGCTAGAAAGGACTTGTCCTGCCTTGATAGAGTTCAAAATAGACTTCGTAGCCTCGTAGGAGATTTCCTTTTCTCTTCCCTGCAACCTCTATCTCACAGAAGAGATGTTGCGAGTTTGTCTCTGATGTATCGTTACTTTCATTGAAAGTGTTCGACTGAGCTTAAGTCTATGGTCCCCCCTCACCAAAGTGTCACAAGAAACACTCGTCTAGCTGAACACACTATCATTAATTCCCCCCCAATCTTTATCTGTGCCTAAACCTAAACGTAGATTCCATGAACAAAGCTTCTTTCTTAGAACTACACGCCTGTGGAATTGTCTTCGGTTTTCCTGCTTTCCGGCTGACTACAATATGGTTGTGTTCAAGTCTAACGTAAATAAGTTCTTGATGAGCCGTTCCATATAAGTTATCAAATTAACCGAATTTCCATTACTAATGATTACTATATTGTCCAATTCTTACTGTACACTCTTTAACCCTTATCCTTGAGTGGCCTCTTGGCCTTTATAATGTGCTGATTCCTGTTTTAAAAACGATATTAAAAATATAGTATCATATATAATATCTATCAAATAAATCGTTGAATGAGTGTTTTTATTTAGTGTTTATTATTTATTGTTTATATTTATTATTTGTTTTTTGTTTAACCGTATGTTTGTTTTTAGTATATAAAAAGCTAAACAATACAGTTGAAAATGTTTATCTGAGAAAGAAATGATGACACTATTAATAAAATAAAAATTAGAAAAAGAAAAAGCAAACTTTTAATTAATCCTACAACATAATGTTTTAATATTTAATGTTTGAAATATATCTGCGCAAGTAACTATGTTTATATAAATATTGTTTGTTTTCATTTGTTGATTTACATTTTTGTTAACCTATCGTTCGTTCTTCACTTAAACAGACTTAGCCTTCGTTTTAAAATTATTTGTTGTTGGTTTTGTTTTTGGAATAATATCCTTCGTTTTCTTTTAAAATGTTGTTTGTTTTCATTAAAAAACATCTTGTTTGCTTTAATTAAAATATTTATGGTCGGATTTTAATGTTGAGTGTTTAGCAATTGATTATTGGCTAAATTAATATTTTATGTTTTCCAACATTTTTTTGTCTCCTGTTTAAACGATACATCATCCAACATATATTTTATTTATGTTGAATAAAGTCCAGTTTTACTACAAATCGAACTGCGTTACTTTCCTTTTCTCTTTTTAAATGTAACTTGTGAGTACATAATAAGCACATTTTTGCCCATAAAAGCCATGGTACATCGAAAGGTGTAATTACGTTTAACGCATAAACGCACATGTTTTAAAATAGTTTTAGATTTATATTGAATTGGTCTCAGTATAAATTATTGTTTCTTTTTTTCATGTTTTAATGCAATATTTAAGTTTTCTAATGAGTTTGTAAAAATTAGTCATTATCGACAGTCTTCCTGTTCGACAGATCTTGCTTGCTAGGACTTCAGAGATGACATCAGTTATCAGCTTACAGGTCCTGCCATACTACAAAGGCCAATGTAGCATCGCATATATGCCAGAAGACATCAGCCTTGTTTTCGCAATAGTATCTCATTATGGAAGCCATGTTTTAAATGAAACAAAATAAATATTCAAATATTAGCAGCGATATATATTGACGTTAAAATCCTTATACATTGTTTACACAAGTTCAAGTATGTGCCATTTCATAAACCCCAAGTTGCATACGAACTAGAGTTTGTAGAGAGCACATTACATGAAAGTATTTGTAAAGGAAGCACAGGAATGTTACATTGCGGTGATGGGACAGGGGTTGGAACTTGGCCGATAGTGCTAAACCTACTAAATTTTAGACTTATTCTAGACTCAGTTTTTGAGGAAGTTACTAATAATATACATCAACGCAGATGTGGCAACAATACTCAATGTATAGGAAACGGTTTCTTGAAGTATGGGATATTCTCATGTTAAATTTTCTAGCATGGAAGGCAGAATATGTCCTCTTTGGTGGCGGCTTTGGCAATTTCTTTATTTTAGTTGTTCTAACTCATGTTGTCTGGAAATATGTATAATGTTATAAACTTTTGTCTATTTTTAACTAATAATAATCGTATATATATATATATATATATATATATATATATATATATATATATATATATATTACAGTAATATCACTACATATCAAGGCCCAGAGGCCACTCGGAGGCAAGAGTTAAAGAGTGCACAGTATTTAATTAGACAATATAGTAATTGTTAGTAATAGAAATTCGGTAAATTTGTTAACTTAATTGGAACAGCTAATCAAGAACTTGTGTACGTTGGACTTGAAGACAGCCACCTTGTAGGCAGCTGAAAAGCAAACGGAAGACAATTCCACAGGCGTGCTATTCTAGGAAAGCAGCTTAGTTTATGGAATCTACATTTAGGTTAAGGCACAGTTAAAAATATTGTATGTTAACTGTGTTTAAAACTGAGAGAGACATTTTAAAAAGTTGGGCTCTATACTAATATTATATTAAATATATTTCTTTCCCAATCTAGCCGAGCCATCTTGTTTTTCAAGAACTGTTAACATATAGTTTTTACAGTATCTAATTACATTGCTAAAGATTTATTTTTGTTACATGTTAGAAATGTCATATGTATAAATTTTAGTATACTGTAAACTAATACGTCTTGTCTAGTGTATGCTAATTATGATTAACATTGACGGCCCATTTTTTATTCATATGGGAATGTGGGTTATCGTATATACATCAAGAGACTTTACTTTTGTATTATTACACACAATTCGATGGACATAATTTTGTGCGAACAACTTATATTCTATTAAAATAATTGCTTACATTGAGTTACATTGTCTGTTCTATTTTGTTACACAATAGAGAAGTGCCCTTTCCAATAATGTACTAAGCTTTTTCTTGCAAGAACCAAAGTTTGCCCAGCTGTTAAGTAAATCGTTATTTATTTTGTTGTTTTTTTTGCATTTCCATAGACCAAACATAGATATAAATATCACTAAAACATCCGCTGGGTCATAAGCTTCAGTTCGGTACTATATTTGCCCGGGTGGATTGCCTGTACGCCGAGATAAACCGCGCCACA
The DNA here is from genome assembly GCF_053919585.1 of Euprymna scolopes. Classification (NCBI taxonomy): domain Eukaryota; kingdom Metazoa; phylum Mollusca; class Cephalopoda; order Sepiida; family Sepiolidae; genus Euprymna; species Euprymna scolopes. Next base: position 66,093,035 of record NC_136490.1, on the reverse strand, counting down.
CACACACACACACACACACACACACACACACACACACACACAAACAGACAGACAGACAGACATTAGGGAAATTTATAAGAGGAAATTTCTGTTTATAAGTTACCTTTTAATCTATTACAAATAAAAGAACATCGCCTGTAACATGTTTATATAATGATTTGTTTAATTGATATTCATTTACTTATTTAATTATATTTTGCAATTATCTTTTCACTCTACTTAGATAATTTAAACTTGAAGATTTGTGCAAGTACTATTTTTTAAAGGTATGTTATCAAGGATTCTGCCGTCTTATTTCCTCTTTTTACTCATAGTATTTATATATTCGAGCCACTGAGTCTGGTCTTGGGCAGAAAAGTAGATTTCGATTCTCTGCAAACAATTCTGAATATATCCCTTCCTATTATAATGAGTTATCATAAGCAACAATTATATGGTGTGTTTTTAGTTTGAAATGATTGTCTCCCTTGGATTTACTAGATATATATTTCCCTGCTCTATTTAGCATTACTACTATGTTATTCCCTTTGACATTTTGTCAGTTAATCGCCTGTAGAATCGTTAGTGCATGTAACCAATGATAATGTATGGTTTCTCAATCAATCCTTAAACTTAGATTTTGTAGACTTTGTAGATTTTAGGGGTTTTTTTTAATAACATCGAATTTATACACGAGTCAAGACTAAAGCATTTTAGATTATACGGCATTTATTAGTTTGACAAAAATAGCATTGTATTTCTTCAAAAATAATCTTGCTAAACACCTCCTGATTGTCGTAATTACCTATATTATTTTCATATTAAAATTCATCATAATTGTAGTTAAATTAACCGATGTTAGTATATATATATATATATATATATATATATATATATATATATATATATATATATATATATATATATATAAAATATATATATATTGTGGCATTTTATCAATAAAAATATCCCTTAAAGCTCAATTAAAATGAAGACAAAAACGAATGCGAAGATGAGAATAAAAACGATACAAAATAAAAGGTAAGTTTCATAAGCTGAAAAAAAGGAGAAAATATTTGACTAATACAAGATTTTTCCCCCCGGCTATGTTTTAATGATGTCTGTTCAAAAATTGCCCGGCGCATTCAGATTAGAATTGCACTAATTCACAGACAGACACAATGATACAAATATGCGTACGTCTATCTATATCGATATATATATATATATATATATATATATATATATATATATATATATAGGTACAACGATATATATGTATATATATATAAGTGTGTGTATATATGAATATTTAAATAGAAATTTTGAGATAAATTATGCAAAATTACAACGAAAGTTATTATTTTACAAAGAAGTCAATCTGTTATCTTTGCAAGTACTTTCAATGGATTTACCCCAGTTGCTTTCAGACAGATTTCGATTAATGTTTCATTTAAAATGTGGAGCAGTTAAAGCTACATTTAAAATAATTCAACTAGTGGAGCGTCTCGTGTGTAAAAAAAAAATCCATACCAATTTGTAAAACCACACTCTTTAACGAATACTTATTACAGTTGTTTTCTTTAATCCATGAATTTTCAACGAATGGCTTATATCATCCGAGTAAATGGCACAATCTCAGTTCCGGAAAATGAAACAAAACGGAAGCTGAAAACTAAGATTTTAAAAGAGGCGGCATATAGGTGTGATTTAAAATCATTCTATGAAAATTTCAAGGAGGCGTTTAGTCCAATTTAAAGGGGAGGAGTCTAATATTTTCGCTGGGTGGCATTTTCCTCATTACTAAGTACTAGGCTGAACACTTTTCAAATATTTTAAACAGATAATCGACAGGGATGAGGCGTGATTGGTGATATACCTTACAAGCCAACGATCGAGGCGCTTGCTGATAGCCCATCCATGTCAGTGACTGAATGGCCTGTAAAGCAAATTTCAAATGGTAAGGCTCCAAAAACGCGTCAGTTTACGCGCAAATGTAATAACTGTGAGTGTAATAACTATAGAGGAGTTTCTCTTTTATCTGTTGCTTGTAAGATTTTAGCTCCTGTAATCTTTAACACACTAGATGGTTCAAATTGTAAAACTGTGCTCCCAGAACCCAGTTTTGTTTTAGGACAGGAAGAGGTACTGTGGACATGATCTTCAGCCTTCTGTAAGAACAAGAAAAAGCGAGGGAGCAGAATAAGGACTTGTTTGTTACATTCGTTTATCTCATAAAGGTATTTTATACCGTATCCATGGATTCCCTCTGGACTGTGTTGAGGAAGCTCAGTATTCGAGACAAGATGTTGAATGTGATCGTCTCCTTCCACGTTGGAATGGTGGCGAGAGTACGATCTGGCTGAGAACAAAGTTAACCATTTGAAGTGTCAAATGGAATCAACCAATGGTTCTGTCTTTTCCCCGACCCGATTTGCTCTTTTCTTTTCGGTGATGCTTGAGACAGCTTTCACGAACACCTCGGGAGATGTAGGTGCTTAGTATCGATCAAGAGGATTATTTAGCCAGCAACTGTTCAAGGCCAAAACCCAGACTTCTGTGTAGACTGTACTTGATCTTTTTATGCTTATGACTGTGCTCTTGTCACCCATAGTTTAATGACATGCAGGACATGCTCAATAGCTTTTCTGGTCTATGTAAGACTTTTGGCATAACACTTGGCCTTAAAAAAGACTGAAATTATTCACCAGCCAAAATCAAACGCTACGCCCTCTTCACAACCAATGGTGAAACTTTGAAAACCGTATCTTCTTTTACAAACCTCAGATAGGTTGTGTCTTATGATGCTAAATTTGAAAAGCACATACAAAGTAGAATTAGTAAGCTTAGTGAGGCATTAAGTAGCTTGCGACATAGACTCTGGAAGCGCCACGATGTGTCTCTAACAGTGAAGGTGGCAGTCTACAAATCTGTTGTTCTTCCTACTCTTCTGTATATTGCGAAAGAGTGAACCTTGTACGGAAAGCATATAAATCAGCTTGATTCCGTCCATATAACATGTCCGCGTTCTGTTTGCAATGTTGGATGGCAGGATCGTGTTTCAAATACTGGATTACTGGAATAATGTGAAATCACTGGTATTTAATCAGTTTTGATCAAGGTAAAAATGCGGGGGTCGGGTAATCTTGTAAGAATGAATGACTGAAGACTTACTAACGAACATATTATTGGCAACTGACAAATTCTTGCCGCCCAATAAAGCGTCCTCTGCTTCGTTACAAGGATAAACTAAAACTGAAGCGTTGAGGAAGGTCTTAGCTCCTTGGAGATGCAGCTGGTCATCGTGGAGAATAGGAGCAAATGTGATTTCCAAGGGCCAGAGAATTTAACATAATCGCCTTCGTCATAGAGACGCCATTCGTGCAAATATGAAGGCAAAACACAATAAAAAATCCACCAAAAAATGAATATGCAGGCACCAAAGCAGGGTTATCTATTCACTCGAGAAAACATCTTAGACTTTAGGGCATATGGAAGTTCGGCCTCTGTGAACGAGTGTGTCAGATGTCTATAGGATTCTTATTATGCACGTCGTGTTACAGCGTTTAGGAGATGCTGAAGATTGCATAGTGAACTTTCATTCATAATTTTTGATGGGAGAATCCTCCATATATATATGCATACATATATATATACATATATATATATGTGTATATATATATATATATATATATATATATACTTGTGCTTTTAAGACTGCTCGCTATCCAATGAAATCATTTTCTCTTGGATAACAGATTATCACAACTCTAATAATCACTGGCTAATTGGCGAAAGTTTATAAGACAAAGATCGGCTGACTTCTATTTCAAAAATATAATAGCCTCTCATAAAAGTTTGTGTAGATAAATTCAATAAGCTATCTACCTATATATATATATATATATATATATATACATACATATATATATGTACATACATACATATATATATACATACATATATATATATACATACATATATATATATATATATATATTCAAAAACATGTATAATTTCCACTCTGATCACTACAGCTAAGTTAGTTTTACCTCGTATTACATATAGTTGCGGCTTTCCGTAATGTTTCTTACTTGTGATAGTTATCAGTATTAATTATGTATAACTGTCATGTTCCCTTAATTGGTCACCTGTTTTCTATAGCAAGCTTTTGTTAATTATAGCACCGTGTTTACCTTAATAGTTAGCAAGCATTCAATATAACAAGAAAAAATGGTAATTATTTTAGTCATGTTGGTGGTAAATACGGTTCAATTGTTATATAGTTTTGCGAAGTATGTTCAAACACTGTAATGTTGTTGTTTTAAAATTTTTCTGATACTTACATGAACATAATGATTGGAATATATTCTTCATTAAACTTAAAACTACCTTAGGTTCTTAGTGTCAACACCGAACAGTCACATTTTATTTTGATAAACGTGGTTATTAACTTTCGACAATGGAAATTAGTTAAAAAGTTTTAATCCAGATCGGTGGATATTAAGTTTCATTAACAAATTCTTTGTGTATTAATGGGTTTGTATATTATCGAATTATTAATTAATATATACCAAATAAGCACTTACAGTTTTTTGCATTTGTTTGTGATAAGCACATACATCTATTTCTGGAATAATGGACTGACTCGCATACTATAAATATAGCTACATCAGACACGTGTTCATGCAAGTCATGCCTCTCAGAATAATGATATGTATTTATGTAACATTTTACATTGATAATTATCGATATAAAATGCAACTAAACTGGCGACTGTGCATTCGATTTACACTGCTACAGCAGTTGTTGAGTAGATATTTTAAATTAGGACTATTCATTCTCACTTTATATGTTTATTACTATTTGGTATAGTAATATCCTAGATTTAAATATGATAGTTATGTAACTAATAGAGGATAATTAAAAGACAAGATACTGAGCGCAAAACAAAGAAATTATCGATACTCCAAAGGGGCAAGAGTTCGTGTTTATGAACCCAACAGCCAATACTTGTACATAATATTCCTATAATAGTACGTATCACTACTTAATAGACTTACATAGCATTACATATAATGCACTTTACATATGTATACATATATATATATATATATATATATATATATACATATATATATATATTATATGGTTATGTGTTTATATCTCTGAAATCATCTATCCAGCGCGGCCACAGACGAGATTGAATTCACTACGCGAGTTTGTAGTGTAATTCAAATCTTGTCGTTAGCTGAATACGTGATGTTTCACCAAGGCTATCAAGGGTATTATTTTATCGTGACGACATCACTAGATAGTGTGCCTATCACGATTTAAGAGAGCCCCATCTGCTCTCGAGTAAGGATAGACTGCGCCTTTTTCTCGACCTGATATTTCACATCTCGGTACATACAGCGCCTCGCCTACTCTAATGGTCAACCATCTGGTATTGGCCAGGCTTAACGTTGTTTAACCGGCGATTTAGCGAGAACCGGTGTGTCAAAGAGATTGTGCCCTATCTATGAAATAACTATGATTTATCCGAAAATATTTCCAGTTTATTTATACAGAACGTGAAAAAAAAGCCTACAATACTATTGTACTATCCTGATACAAAATAAAATATAAGTATCCAAGTATCGTGAATAATATTGTTTCAGAATATTTTGATCATTAAGGTCTATCTCTAACAAGTGATTCTCTAACAAGGCTTGTGATGATAACTTCCTAGCAAACCGAATACTTAAACTGTATTAACTAATAAACTATTTAACTGCTGCTCATTTCAGATAATTTTTTTCCTATCTTTTAACAGAGTATCATGTTCAACCAATGAAATCTCGTATTTTTGTAGTCCTTCGTTATATATTATACTAATTCGTTTAATTGTTAACCATTTAAATTGTTGTTTTCCCTATTGGAATGTGCGTGCTGGTGATTGTTTTAATTACATTTATAAACCAATTATTGAAAACTTTCTCTGACAAAATAATATGCCCCTTTCGCGTGTAGATCACAGTAGGCTTGCGAAGAACAAACCTACTGCGATAATCAGTAATTCCTAAATTAGAATCAACCTCTATCCCGGAACTAAAATCTTCACCCTCAAATACACGATAGTAATGAAGGTACATAAATGTTTCAGGGGCCAAAAACGCGCTTATTTACTATGATTTATTGGTAATATTGTAATATTCTCGGTATGGGGGTTTCGGCTAAATGATCAACGCCAAACGCTAATAAATTAAAAATGATGCAGTGCTTTTGTGTTGTTCTAAATTTGCAATGTTCTGCGGAAACAATTAACTTTTACTTACGCTGATATAATAATTCAAATCGGGCAAGAACTGATGATGTGAATTCCGTTGCCAAATGGTGAACGATTAGGACAAAAATTAGGTGACGACAACAAAGTCGGATAAACGCAGATGGCATTGGACATCCGACTTCACGGCGGGACACAAACTGACGTCTTACCTCGCACAAACGTCTATCGTGGGAAAATGACATTGTTTCACCGCCACGTCGTCCCAGCTACAAGTGGCGTTTTGCTTCCTCCCAACGATAAACAAGATTCGTCGATATTTAAACTCTTAGCGTTGTGTCGTATGGCATTTATAATTTTAATGCATCTCCCTAAATGTTCTTAATTAGATTTCAACCGCCTAACAGTAACACCACAGGAGAAAAACTTCTAAATATATGACCTAAAATGTAACATAATAACTGTCATGTGAGTTCATATCGAACGGTTGTTTCATTTGTAGGAATGCAATTTATTTTATGAAAATATACTGTCATTAGTTTACAGGATATATCAAAAGCAGCAGAAAAATTATCATTCGGTAGTGTTTACGCTTATATATGTTCATATAAAATAACGTTTAAAAAGATAATAGTAACTGAAAAGAAAACTATAATTTTTAAAACAAAAAAATTATAAACCTTGTTAATCAGTATACGAAGAAAAACAAGGTAAGAAAAATAATGAAAATATCGTTGTTTTCCCAAATACTCTACATACATTAAAACTGCCCTAAAATACAGGGTGTCCCAAAAGAAGCTGGCGGATTTTAAATTTGATTAACATCCTACGTATTTATGTTTTACTTGTCAATATTCATATATAGGTAGATGAGCCTCTCCGTGATTTCTTGCGATGTAATAAGATATGATAATCTACTTATTCTAATTTTATTTACGCAACTTAATCTAGGGTATGTTCTTCACAATTTCTGATTTTAGCTTTTGAAAATGATGTTACTGAAATGTCCACCATTTTCCTATTCCCACGCTTGTGCTCTCTGCAGGGCCATCACTCACTTAATGTTTCAGGGCTTATGGTCCTAATTTCCTCCTCTATATTGTTTTTAATGGCACTTACTGTGGCTGGTTTGTTTGTGTATTACTGCTCTTTGATGTAATCCCAAAGGAAGAAATCTGCACATGTGAGATCTGGCGAGCGGAGTGGCCAATTTATCTCACAGCCACGAGAAATTATTCGGTTGCCGAATATGTCCTGGAGCAGATTTAATGTTTCTCGTGTCGTATGCGCCGTTGTATCGTCCTGCTAGAACCAAATTGATCGAGAGACCCAAACTTGACTTGATCTCCTTCTTTACTAATATGGATGGATCCTCGGCCACATTCTCTGCTAATCTCTGACGATTGTCATCAGTTCTTGCCGTACGGGGTCTACCAGATTTAGGGAGGTCACATACAGACCCTTGCTCATGTAATCGAGCCACCATAGCTTTTATTGCATTGAGAGTAGAGGAATTTCTTGTGTTGAAGTTTCGTCGAAATTCTTACTGACTTTCTAATATTGACTCATTCAACCGAAAATACGAGTCTACCATAAATACCCGCTCCTCGGTAGTGTAACGATTCATGATGACCTTATAAGGTTTATTCTAGATGATCTGAAAATTTAAAAAAAAATATAAAAAATTAAGAAAGTTATGAATTTTTTAATCATCAGTTTCTTTGGGACAACCTGTGTATGGACAGTTGCGTTTTGAATGAAAATGTTAATAAATGTTAAGGAAAGAAGTTTATTAAGAGAAGAGTTGAGCGACAGTTATACATCAAGATAAAGTAAAGAACAAACTTAAATTGTTGGTCAGAATTTGGTCGTGGTTTCATATGAAAAGAGCTGAGGATGGGGCAAGGTATTTAGAGTGTTTTTACGGGCAGTTTTACGTGCATCTCTACGTTTTTCAACATTGTACGACAGTCAGGCAAGGTTAAAATGTTATGTTTGCAACTGTTAATTTATACCAATAACAATTATTATATTACCACCTTACATGCGATGGACCTTATCCTCGAGTGGCCGCTGGGCCTTAATAAGTGCCCCCCTAAATAAAAAATGACCCTGAGAGTTCGGGACAGCTAGGATTAGGACACAGTCGAAAGTAGGAGATAAAGAAACTAATTGATAAACCGAATGATGAATACTTTCTTGATAGTAGATGTAAATGCGAACTTTAAGTCCAAATGAGTGATAGCATCACTAGTATACAGTGCAACTGATATTTGCAAAATCTGTCGGAGTTTGTATTTCTGTGTTTTGTTTTGTCTCATATTTATGATCCAGTGCAGCATTCTCATCAGTCGCATATGCGCGTGAGACACCGGGACGACCTGGAGGAGAAGGGACGACGAAAGATAGAAATACTACGTGACCAATATTGAATCAGTGGAGATGTCGAGCGGGGTAACACCTGGTTTTATTGCCCCTATCTCAAATACCGTTTCTCTAGTTTCTCTTCTTTATTTTTTCATTCCTTTTTTCACCTTTACCATAATGTAACGTCTTCCCATTTCACAGGAAACCAGTAAGGAGCGTATTTCTGCATACTTACAACCAAAATAATCACATTTGCATATAGGGCCAAACTAATGCATGCCTCTAATTCAACCCACCTAAACTATATCACTATATTTTACTTTACCACCGTGGCTCTCTCCCTTTCTGCTAGTGAAACGTCTACTGTTATATATATATATATATATATATATATATATATATATATAACAGTAGAAGTATATACGTATATATATAACAGTAGAAGTATACATATATATATATATAACAGTAGATGTATATATGTATATATATAACAGTAGATGTATATATATATATATATATATATATATATATATATATATATATATATATATATATGTATATATATATTCAGTCTTTTACAAACTATGGATACCCAGGTAGGGGTGCCTGCGCGTGATTTTTTTTTTTTTTTTTTGTGGAAGAAGGTGGCAATCTCCATTCACACATCTCCTGAATCGACATTCTTAAATAATAGTGGCAAAAGACAATAGAAGTGTATGTGCAAGATGACTGGAATACAATGATGAGATAAGCGTCGAGCACAGACAGCTTCTGGAATTTCCAAATTGTCACTCATCTGATGCAAACTAGGCTCGAAGTAGCTTAACTCCAGTGATCTGGCGAGAATATATATATATATATATATATATATATATATATATATATATATATATATATATATATATTGTGTAAAACGATTCATAATTTCGAATTAAAAATAAGTTTCACAAGGAAAACAAAATCAATCGATTGTACGATCGTTTCGGAAACAATCAAAAGGAAAGAAATCAGTTTCATAATTTTGAATATATATATATATACATAAATATATACATATATATGTCTATATATATATCTATACATGTGTGTATATATATGTGTGTGTGTGTAATTCTGTTCAATCATATTCGAAACAGAGTATTAAAAATGAAAGGAAGAAACAAATACGTAAGACATATTCGTGTGAAAACTTTGTGCTATATTATTTGTTTTTGACTTATTACCGTGATGGCATCTTATACATAGACATTTTGCAAAAACGTTTTCTATTTAAACATAACTTTTTACATTTATTATAAGTATTTACTTAAACATATATTTTTCCGCATTTTCAATGTTTTTTTTTTTAATTAATATGCGACAAACTGTTTTATGGTTAAAAGTCGCGGTTCTATAACATTCATTATATTCTCCATTTTTGTTTCATTTTATTAACTTGGAAATTGTTTTAAAAAACTTTTTTACTGGATTTTACCATAGTTACATATTTTCTTTGCGTCAGGTGCAACATATAAACAGTTCGATAAATTAAAGATATCTAATATTCGCTCATTGCAGGTGATAACAGATCTGCATCGGTTCTGGTATTAAATAATACAAGCCCGCGGTTACTGCGCTATCAATTATCTTTTCATAAAATATAGTTATTAAAAGGCGAGTTCGTTTTAGTAAAGTATCGATCAAGTCTCACATTATTGTCAAGATGATGAATATATTTTCTTTTCTGCACATCTGCCACAAACTTATAGAAGCATTTATGTAAACCGTATAGACGAACATACGTTATATGTTGTTACTATTTCTGTAATGCGTTTCTATAAAATGAGTAATTTGTTTTAGTCAATTTATCTACAGCTATGAATATTCTCTCTTTCAGTTGCATTATTTCGAAAGAGAGACATACTCACCTTCCAAGCAAAAATAGAATCCTATTTGCGAATATAAAATTAAAAAATATTATTAGTGTAGTATATATATATATATATATATATATATATATATATAACTACTTCATTTAATCACATAAATAAATATACGAAAGTATAAATTTATGAGTAAACTTTAAATATTTACTTCCACAGTACTCAATACGTAGGTAGAGCTATGTAGTAAGTTATAATATATATATGTGTGTATATATAGAGAGAGAGATAGATAGATAGATAGATAGATAGATATAGCGATTAAACTACACAGAATATTTCGCGTTTCATCCACGCAAGGATTCATCAGTCTTATGATGAATCCTAGCGTGGATGAAACGGGAAATATTCCGTGTAGCTTAATCGCCATATATATTTTATAACTTACTATATATATATATATATATATATATATATATATATATATATATATATATATATATATATATATATATCCAAATTTAGAATTATATTCTGTAAATTCAAACCTTACCATAAATTTATTATTTGACAAAAAATACAGATATTTAAAGGGTTTTTTCCTTATTAAATGAAGTTTCTATGAATGGCTCATATCCATAGCATAAACGTTGTATGCAAAAATATATTAATATGTAAGCTGTATATTTTGCTGTGTAGAACATAAATTGAAGGCTAAAGTTGATATGAAAATTCATAAGAGGCCAAAACTTGGAGGATTTTCCAATAGGAATTCTCAGGCTCAGAAATGAAAAGTAGAATCTGTTACTAATTATTTACTATAACTAACTGCTTTCTATTATTTTTAACTATTTACAATTTCTAACAATTTTCTATTACAAAAAACTTATAACTGATCCATACATTTTCTAACAAAATTTGTTTTACTGCGTATTATCTATCCTCAAGTATTTACTATTTTTACGTATTTAATATTATTAACTATTTGGTGTTACCACTTGCTTACTATTACTACGTGTTTACTATTATTTAGTATTTTGTACTACTTCTATTTATTATTAATACTTATTTACTATTACTACGCATTTTCTATTATTATAGATAATCCTACATAAACAGGCGACAAAAAGAAAGTCCGCATTGGTAATTCTTTCAAAGACTTCAAATTTATGCTAAATTTACAAATTTAAACAAACTATACTTCATTTGATCAGCCTTTTATTCTTCTGTAAATTTACCTGTTAATATTTGACTTTTAATTGAAATAATCTAGTGTACACGTCAATTTAAAAAAATAACTCCAAATTGAGGAGGCAAAAAGAAAGACCGCACAATGGAAAATGTTTATTTAAATGCATCTTTAGGGCATTAATGCAACCCAAATATAACAGGGACACAATGAACTAATAAATATTTAGTAGCATAGCCCTTCTGCAATTCGACACTCTGAAATCTTTTGGGAACTCCTTGAATTAGACTGCAGCAATACTCCGGGGAAAGGGCATCCCACTTTTAAAAATTTTTGTCCAACGTTCTTCAAATTTTGAAATTTTATCATTGAGTGGCTGTTGCTTGATGTAATGCCATACGTTTTCGATAGGATTGAGGGCTGGTGATTGTGCAAGCCAATCAAACACGGAATATCATGCTCTTTCAGGAACCTCTTGACATAGCCAGCTGTGTGAATGGGAGCATACTCCTGCATGAAGAGTGGATTATCATCCAAATTCCGGCCAAAGTAGTAGGGTAGAAAATACTCGGTCAACATATTATGTACTTGGTCGAATTAATTCGACCTTGCAAGCAGACTATAGGCCCTGGACCATTGGTACTAATAATGGCCCACACCTAAACTGAACCTCCACTACCTTGCAGCTTTGAGACTGGCCACTTAGGAGTAAATTCTTCATCTTGCCTCCGACGGACGTACTGCCTACCATCACTGCCTAGCCTATTAAACTTACTTTCTTCGCTACAAAGCACTTTTGCCCAATATGAAGAGTCATAAACTTCATTACATCTGACGAAGTCCAGATGGCGCTTACTGTTCTTTACATAAATTGTTGGCTTGCGTCTTGCAACATATGCTCGCAAATTAAATTCTTTTAATCTGTTCTTGACAGTAGAAAGAGCGCACTTTTTAACAAGATTGCACTGTTGTTGGATTTGGGGAGTCGTTTCAAATTTGTTTCTTAGGCTGCGGATTTTGATAGCATTGTCTTTCCTGTTAAAAGCAACCCTAGTCCGACCAGATTTAGAGGCATCACGAACACTGCAGGTGTTTTGGTGCTTTTGTACAGTCTTTCGTACCGTTTTCTCATCACATTTCAATGTGCGGCCGATTTCTCGATTGGATATACCAGAAAGGTGGAGATTAATGACTACCTGGCGATCACTAAGAGAAAGTCGTGGCGTATGGACTAAATGTGACGGTGTATAACCTGGAACAAAAACAATTAAGATTAGAGATGCTTTGTTGTCTCTTGGTGGATATTTTCAACTGATTTAGGAGTGAAAATCTAAGCTGGTTTTAAGCGAATTTGTTGCTGCGGACTATTTTTTGACTCCTCAATTTGAAGTCATTTTTTAAAAATTGACATGAAACTAGAATATTTCAATTAAAAGTCAAATATGAACAGGTAAAATTCTAGAGGAATAAAAGGCAAATGAAATGAGGTATAGACTGTTTAAAGAGTTACAATAAATTTTGCTTAAATATGCAGTTTTTGAAAAAATATTCAAGTGCGGATTTTCTTTTTGCCGGCACTGTATATAATATTACTACGGATTTATTATTAGTAAGTATCAAATAGGACTGCGTGTTTACTATTCATGTGTATTTAATATTACTACGTATTTACTTTTTATTAAATATGCACTATTATTAAATATTTAATATTAATATGTATTATTATTACTAAGAATACACTATAATTAAGTATTTGCTATTACTGCACATATACTATTGCTACGTAATTAATATTACAAAGTATTCATTTTTATTACATATTTATTATTTATAATTTATTAATCATTTTCATGCAACGTCTGTAATATTTTTTATTTTTTACTGTTACTAATATTGTGTAACAAATTTTTCACCGTTTATAAAAATGTATTATTACTTAATATGTATTATTACTGCGTATCAATTAGTTTACAGTTTTTGATTAATTTATTTTAGTGTACTACTACATGTCATTGGGGTTAAAATAATTAGTAAAATTCAGTTTTAATTGACACTGTTCAGGATGTTAAAGGTTCAATCCTCAATCTTGGCGATACTTAGAACACAATTACCAATTACTTTAGACGTCTAGCTGTTTAATGCTGACAGCAGGATAGCACGGTACATTGTGTATCGAAGAAAGGGTCCTGTTCGAAATTCCGTAAGGATTTACGAATATTACAGAAGGATTCCCGCGATCGACAAGATAAACCTGAAAAGGCTCCTGTGTTATATCCTCTACAATATTGTGATAATAACACTAAAGAGAGAACAGTAGTCCAAAGTATTCGAATATTACAAATAATCAGTCTTTATCTAAACATTCCATATACGTACTTGTAATTTTTATTGATAATCTCAGTCGAATGATTAATGTATTGAAAATTTATTTTTGTTTTTTTCATTTCTTGAACGACAGCCCATCGAAACACATTCAATTTTCCATTTAACAAATCAGATTTTTCTCCTGGGATATAAATATGTAAAAATTACTTGTTTGGACGGTGAACCATCGACAATGCTCTTGACATACTATTTTTATTTTATTGTAATCTCTAGGGGCATTTAATAAAAGGATACTCATTATGGATAAAATAGAATAACAGCAATGCAGCGCCCTTCTTAAGACCAAACTGATTCTTATGAGTATTATAACACGTGGTGAGCTAATAAAATCCAAGTGGACAGCAATGAAACATAAAAATTAAAATATTTTTATCATGAGAGTGACAGGTTGACGTCAAGACAAATACAAAATGAGATTTCTAAAAATAAAGAAAATTCTGCAAAAGTTTAGACATCTAAAGCCGATATACAGTAAGTTGCGTAATTTATTGTAGCTTGTTAAAACTCTCTCTTGATTGTATCCGCATCAGTAACACCTGTGGGATAACAAGTATGTGAAAGACCAGTGGGTTCTGTAGGTCGCGCTCGGTAGGAGCAATAAACGAGGGACAATAAGAAAAAAGTAAATTGCAGTTTGGCACCGGATTGGAAATAGATTAGCAACAATGTCAATTCTTGTAGATGTCAGATAATTTACATGTCAGAAGCAGCAAAAGAAACAAGGTCGGTGGAAAAGCGATAGAAACTAAGAAAACTCAGAACACATGAAGTGAGTGATAACCATGAATGACATAGAAAGTTATAGGAAATATTTGCTGGTATATTTTCACATCAATATAGATAAATCTGCTTTACAATATAAATTAATATAAATGCAAATTAATATTAAAAGGCTAAGCATATTGTAAGCATGTGTAGTAGAGTTACGAATAATATAATATAATTATAATAAAAAGATGAATGAATAACGATTAAACTACGAGAAAATGGAGGAGAAATCATAAACATAATAGAAATTGAAGTAAAGTATGGGAGAAAAACATGGAACAACTTGATGAAAGGGCTATAAAATAAAACTTCAAAATCTAAAACATGATAAGTGTTTGGTAGATTCCGACCCGAAAACAGACCAAGTAAAAGAAAAAGAAATACTGACTAACAGAAAAAAAAAACAAGACGGAAAGCCAGTGCCAACAAAATAAACAGAAACGAAGGCGTATTTTTCAATGAATGAATAAACAAACAATAAATAATAATGATAAAGAGTAGATAATGAACAAACTATGAGTAATATCCATACAGTAAGAACGGAATGACCAAGCGGAGAAGAAACAAATAAGCATGGGTGACGTAATTAATGAAGAGAGTAAATAAAATAGAAATAAGAAACAAATGGCGACAGAAGCAAGACAGGCAGAAAACACTCAAACATAGGAAAGATATAAAGATAACCAATGGTAACAATACAAGATGAAAGGGATTTACGAAATAATGAACAATGATTTAAATAATTATGTCAACAACCAGCATCCACGAAAAGAAGTAAAATATGATTTAAACAACCCGAAAATAAATGAATTAAAACATTGATAATGCAACAATGAGAAAAAGAATAAAGACGGGGGGGGGGTAAAAAATATGTAATAAGCGAATAAAACTATTAAAAAAATGAAAAGAAAATATATAAATGAATAAAAATGAACCATGGAAGTAAAAAAAATAAGGAAATACATTAGAAATAAACAAAGGACCATCAAAAAATGGTTTGGAAGAAAAAAGATCGCGGTACGTTTGGGAAAAATATATGGCAATTTAGCTACACATAATTTCTTCGCTTAATAATCGTGAGGATTAGCCTGAAGAATCCTCACGAGAGTGAAAGGCGGAAATTCTCGTGTAGCTTAATTGCCATATATTTATCTGAAAATTACTACCTAGCTCTACTTTCTTACCGAGCAGTGTCGGAGTAAATACTGAAATTATTTACAAAAGTTTTTATGCGTATACATAAAATAATATATATATATATATATATATATATATATATGTGTGTGTGTGTGTGTATGTATATGTATGTATGTATATATATATATATGCAAACACTCATATATTCATATACTTCTATCGTGTTTTATATTAGATGTGTTTTTAATTTTACCTATCCCCATATATTTCCTATTCTCCCACATATGTATCTTTTTTTAAATGTTTTACCCTATACATATTACACCCCCTTACTTCTCTATGCATCTAACTTCTAAGCCTATTTCCTTAAACCAGCTTGTTTCTATTACAATAATATATATACCTATATATCTGTGTCTATCTCCCTTTTTTATGAAGGGCATTAGATCTAAAATCCCATGGTCTCAGGATTTTCTACTTTTTTTTCCTGCTTTCCTTATTACTTTGATTAGTTAATGACTTCGAATCTTCTCCATATATATATATATATATATATATATATATATATATATATATATATATATATATATATATATATATATATGTGTGTGTGTGTGTGTGTGTGTGTGTGTACTAGCAAGCGTGCCCGGCGTTGTCCGGGTATTTAGAGGTGTATGTTGAGCAAAAAAAAAAAAAAAGCAATCAATGTGTTTTAACTTTGACCCCTATTATTCCCCAGAAAATTTATTGTTTCGGGCTCAAATCACGTTATTAAGTTTGATCCATGTCCACGGATCCTTTATTTGCAATGTTAAGTGTCTAAACCCAAAATTGTTGGAGGAGTTTGGTAGAGCTCTCAAAGGCAAAATCGTTTAATTTTGATCCCGTTAATCGCCAAATTTCTGGCTAAACACGGATCACATCGATTTTCCCAAATCTCAGTACCCTGTATATAAAATTTCGAGTCTGTAGGCTAAAAATTGACAGAGTTATTGCGTAGGGAAATGTATATATAAGTTTTACTGAAAATTTACTGAATTACACGAACCCAGTAAAACTCAGTATATTACATAAAAGTCTCTCTCTCTCTCTCTCTCTATATATATATATATATATATATATATATATATATATATATATATAACTATGTATATATATATATATATATGATGATTGCAACGTCTTGTCAGACGAGTGCCACTCAATCAGACATTTAAAATCCATGAGCCCAAATGTCTGAGGGAGTATCTATACAAATATGATGTTACAGGGTCTTAGCTTTGTACAACAGCTAAGTCTCTCTCTCTCGGTTCAAAATGTTGAGATCCAGCAACAAGCAAGAGCAAGATAGCCAGCAACAAATTAAACTGCAGACAAGCTTAATGCGGGTACTGGTCTTCCGCTTTATGTTTTTTAAAATAAGAGAATTGCTTCTCCTAGAAAGGTTGCCTTCACCACGGCTTACGGGAGCCCTCTCTACCCCAATACACACACACACACATATATATATATATATATATATATATATATATATATATATATATATATATATATATACTAGACAAAAGTACCTGTTGTTTACTTGGTTCAAAAACAGCCTACAGAAAATGGACTCTGATTTATGAAAGTATGATAGGTTATGAAAAGGAAGGGTTGTAAAGAGATAGCTTCGAATTTGGGGGTATCAAAACAAAAGCAAAATATGATGAAAGTAAAAATATAATAGATAACCCCCATAATTTATTATACCATACCTGTTCACACTGAAACACTTATCACACTATTCTCTGGATCTATATTAAAAAAAAAAACTTGTTAAACTTTGTGACATATTTCCATTCTATGGAGGTGAGGCGCGAACGAACACCCCATGATTTTATTATATCATATTTCTTCAAACTGAAACATAATTATCAAATTATAATTTCACAGATAGATATGAACAGTCTTTCTTAAATTTTGTGCCTATTTCCATTCTATGATGGCCAGGTGCTAACACAGACCCCGCAATTTTATTATACTATCCCTATTTAAGTTAACTCATACTTATCACAGTATTCTTATGTATATCTATATCAAACACACTTGTAAACGTTTTTTTTTTTAATTTTATTTTTTTTATTTCCATACTTTGGGACCAGGCGCGAACGCAGACCCCGAAATTTTAATGAATCACCGTTCTGCAGGATTAAACATACTCATTCCTGGGTCTCGATACATCTTCTATCATCATATGTAATCAGTTTTTTAAATAGTCAACCATATAGGAGCCTATTCGTGACCACACACACACACACACACACACACACACATACCAACTCACACACATTCAGCTTTATATTATATATATATATATATATATATATATATATATATATATATATGTATATATGGAGATTGTAACATCTTGACAGAAGAAGATTATCTTTCCCTTGCTTTATTGTTGATTATTCATTCATTTTTAGGCAGTTTTGAAATATTGTGTTATATATATATATATATATATATATATATATATATATATATATATATATATATATATGTGTGTGTGTGTGTGTATATATATATATATACACTTATACGCACATACATATATACATGTGGATATGTGATCAAGATGCATCAGTTTCTGTCCACTGTTGGAACGAAAGTGGCTCTTCAGACCAGCCCTGCTCTTACACAGACTGTTGCAAAAGTCACATTTAAGCTGATATTGAGGGATACCAATTGGTGCTGCTCTACTGTAGAGGTTCATATGACGCTTCAGGCCTCCATTCGATTAACAGACCACAGAGCAAACAGAATATATGTGCCCCGCAATGTTTTCCCCATCAAAGAAAGATTGATCTCCATGTGATCGCTTGTGGCTAGCCAGGCCAGCTCCGGATAAAGTCATTTTACCGCATACATCACGGATGTGGTTCTGCACGAAAGCCTCCGACAAACCTAATAGATCTGATAGATTTTTCCTCTGGATAGAACGTTTCATTTTTGCATGCTCATATTTTTTCTCAACCCTATTACAGCCATGATAGACCAAGGAGCGCCACGTTTTTACGATCATTGGAAGCACTTTCCCAACTGAACATGTCAATTCGAAGAGCTTTAAGGTTATCTTTGATGTTATCCCTAAAGCGTTTCCTAGGTAAATGTTGTGGACGCTTTCCTTGTGTAATTTCACCATAGAATAGGCGCTTTGGCAATCTCTCGTCGTACATCCTTGTCAGATGTCCAGCCAACCTCACCTGGTAACGTTTAATCAACTTCTCCATACAAGGTACGTCATATCGCATGAGAACATCCATATCAGGTTTAAAAGAGGCCCACATGATGGCCAGAATGTGTCTCAGGAATTTCTGGTAAACTCTCTCCATGACTTTTATGTGTCTACCATAAGTTGTCCAGGCCTCAGAAGCGTAAAGCAAGGTGGTAAAATACAAGATTGATAGACACTGATCTTTGTATGAAGAGTTATATCCCTGTCAGACCACACTCGCTTCTCTAAGCCACCAAAAGCCTTAGTGGCACCCTGTATCCTATAGTTGACCGCAGCATCCAGGGTTCCGTCTCTGGCCAAATACACAAATGTGTCAACCACGGCAAGTCTCTGGTTGTTGACAAAATATTCGGTTCCACATACAAATCACCGAGTGGAGGTGTGAACATGACCTTAGTGTTCCTAAGACTAATAGTAATCCCAAAAGACGCACAGGCCCCTGAAAACAGATCCATGATACCCTGCATAACCCTCTCACTATGAGCTACGAGATCGGTGTTATCCGTATAAAACAATTCGCGAACCAGGTGCTGAAAGGTGTTTGTCGAAGCATGAAAACGACGAAGATAAAAGACCTTACCCTTGGTTCTGAAATGCAAACAACCCCCCAGAAAAGATTCCCTAAAAGCATAGGAAAGCATAGTTGCAAAATAAATAGAAAACAGTGTAGGTGCTGGGATATACCCCTGCTTCACACCATTGTTAACTGAGATCGGTTCTGATAGGCATCCATTGAAGTTCAGGCGAGCCTTCATATTAGTGTGGAGCTCCCTGAGTAATCGTAGAAATTGAGGTGGACATCCCAAGAATTACCATAGGGCATTTCTGTTCACCATATCGAAAGCCTAGGTCAAATCAACAAAACCTGATAAAGCGGAACACGGTGTTCAGTACATTTCTCCTGCAACTGTCGAGCAGAGAAGATCGTGTCCGTGGTTCCTCTGCCCGGACGAAAACCACTTTGGCTTTTTTTTTTTTTTTTTAATATAAATGCGGCATGACCCATCAAAATCATTAGAATTGACTACGGATCGGAGCTTTTCACGTACACTTGGATCATCCAGCTTGGACATATCAACCCGCCTGGGAATCTTAACACCACTCGAACTACACTTCCACCTTATACAGATTTTCAACTTTCCACGTACCAAAAGGTGATCTG
Source organism: Euprymna scolopes (assembly GCF_053919585.1). NCBI lineage: Eukaryota > Metazoa > Mollusca > Cephalopoda > Sepiida > Sepiolidae > Euprymna > Euprymna scolopes. Next base: position 66,072,641 of record NC_136490.1, on the reverse strand, counting down.
TGTCGCATTCAACACGCATAACACGCACACTACAGACGTCCTGCAGATCTGCCTTCCTGGAAATAATGTAATCAATCAAGTGACCTTGTTTTGAACGAGAATTGGTCTAAGTAAACCTATGGACCTCCTTGTGGCCGGAGAATGTGTTACAAATAGCAAGACAAAACTGAGTGCATAGATGGAGAAGATGCAGACAATTACTGTTGACCCTACCTACACCAAACCGGCTGATTGAGTCTCAGGTGTGATGATCCTTGCCAACCCTTGCATTTAGATCACCCATGAGTAAGATCTTCTCAGATAACGGAATAGAGGAAATGGTACGACTGAGATCTCGGTAAAACGCTGTGATGGTGTCTTCATCATGACCCATGGTAGGGGCATACACAGATAAAATTGTCCTATACCTACTGTGTGCAAGAGGGAAGCGCATCGTCATAATTCTGTCACTTATACATATTGGCCGTTCAATCCTCTTCACCAAATCAGAACGCACTGCAAAGCCAATTCTACATTCTCGTTTCAGTCCCGATGGTGTTCCTTTCCCCAAAAAGGTGTATCCCGAGCCCACTTCCATCAATTGATCCGCACCACTCAATCGTGTTTCAGACAATGCCGCAATGTCTATGCTGTACCCAGCGAGCTTTCTTGCAACAATAACTGTCCTACGCTCAGGTCTTTCACTATCCAGGACATCTAGCAAAGTTCTCACATTCCACGTAGCAACAGTTATATTATTCATCTCCTGATAAAATTGTGATTTTCCTTTATTATTTTTTTCAACTTTATCTTGTTTCTCCTGAATATACTAAGCAACCGCCGACAGCAGGAAGCCGACCAGCTAATAAAAGGGTAGACAATTTATAGGTCACCTTTTCTAGACCCTTCCCAAATTCATGGATGAGAAGTGTATCGCTAGAAAAATGCTGCTCAGCCGCCAGATCATCCACCGAAGTTGCTTCCACCCTGTAAGCGATTTAGTTGACAATGTTAGATAAATCACTGGCCGCCTATGTGCAGATTTGCAGCTATGCACTTCCAGCCTATACACGTCGCCACTCACCTATCGCAATAGGACTTATTTTCTCCCTTCAAAAGATATCTGCAAATAACGATCACGACACAACATGCTTGTGCTACACATATTGTACCCTCTCGCACCCTACGACTGGTTGCACAGTAACAAATTGAAATAGTGAGATTACTAAGCAGTGGCAGGGTGTGCATGTTTTATGATCACGGAATTTTAACCTCTCCGGCAGCTGTGCACATACACACACATACACATGAGCAAACAAACATGCATATATATATATATATATATATATATATATATATATATATTTATATAGTAGGTAGTAAGTATACCCACATACCGAATATATATATATATATATATATATATATATATATATATATATATATATATATAATTCAAACACTGTACTGTTTCAATGATGTTTAAGTGGCAGTTTTAGTCATTTAAATCTTCACCGCTCAATCATTTTTCGACCAAATGTAAACAATAATTACATGTCATAGATAACTTTCTCATCTATATTGGGAATAATATTTTTCAATTTTCCTTCAGTAAAACAAAACTTATGAGGAATTTAAAATTTAAATTTAAATTTAAAACGTTTCTTTTTCTCTCTTAGTTTCCCCTCTCTGTCCTGCTCTAAGTAAATCTGACGACCTAGTCCACAAGTTCCAAACATTCATCATGACAAGTTTCAAGAAAAAATACACGATTAAACCCGGTTCTCCAACTTCCAACGTAGACCCCTACTACCATGTCTCCTTCTCCAACATCAGGGGTCTACGTTCTAGCCTTCTAGAGGTTTCAACCCAATTACAGGAGACTAAAGCAGACCTTCTATTTTTAAGTGAAACTGGCATTGGACAGGCTATTTCCCTAGAAGAGTTCGCAATTAAAGGATACTCTAACTTAACTTCTAAATCTGACCCCCAAGATCGCCATGGGCATGGAATATGTGCCTATATTAGGGATAACTTTCCATGTGGTAGGGACATCTCCAAGGAAGATCCTAACTTACCCTATATGTGCTTCCGGGTTGCTTTAGCTCACACTACTGCATTTATATTTACTCTCTATCGCCCCCATAACAGCGGAGTTACTATCTTTCAAAGCACATCTGAGAAAATTGACCAAGTCCTATCTGCTTATCCTTAAGCTAACATTCACGTATGTGGTGACTTAAATGTTCACAACGTCGAATGGTTGACCCACTCTAACAAGACCGATGATGGGGGGAGGTTCTGTCATGATTTCTCCATTGTCTATGACCTCACTCAGATTGTTCATGAACCCACCCGTGTGCCTGACAATGACGGCCAGTATGCGAGCCTACTAGACCTTTTTCTCACAACTTGCCCTGAACTATGTTCAGTTTCTGTTCTGTCGCCTCTTGGATCTTCCGACCACTCTGTTGCATCAATTAAGATAAAAATGAAATGTAATAAGTCCCCAGACGTACCTCTCCATCGTACAGTATATCAATAAACTAAGGCTGACTGGGATAGTTTCCGTACATTTATATCTGATCTACCTCTGCATTCCATGTTTAAAAAGGATGTGTCCTCTATAGTATTAGACCTGACGGAATGGATAATTGTAGGTTTTGACCGTTTCATACCCTCGAAAAAGTTTCAGCAAAAACCTAACAGCCAGCCATGGTTCTCTCCAGAATGTGCTGCTGCCATTGCGCACAGCAATCACTTTTTCCACTTTTTTCAACGTAATAGATGTATGAAACCTAAAGCCGCTTTCAGGACTGCCAGCAACTATTGTAAGAAAGTAATAAGGAACGCAAGAGAGTTGTGTGCTCAATCGGTTAAGTCCAAAGTAGCTGAGCAGCGGCTTGGTTCCCACCAGTTTTGGCAAATAGCAAACAGAATCCTGAACAGAAGCGTGTGCTCTATCCCAACTATTATCAATAGACCTGAGGTAATCTCGTCAGCATCAGACAAAGCCAAACTCTTTGTCAAGAACTTTGCAGCTAATTCTACCCTTTGCGATCAAGGCAGCCAACCCCGAATATTTCCTCCTGTATCAGAAAACACGCTATGTGATATACGTATATCTGTACGTGATGTTGCCAAGCTAATCAAAAACCTTGATTCCAGTTAAGCAACTGGCCCTTACGATATTCCAATTATAGTACTAAAAAAACTTCAACCTGAACTAGCACCCATGCTTACAAAACTGTTTAAACGTTGTCTTAAGGAGAATAGTTTCCCATCTCCATGGAAAATTTCATCAGTATGCCCTGTATTTAAGAATTCAGGTGATCGCTCATCCCCCTCTCAGTACAGGCCAATAAGTCTCCTGTTCGTCATGAGTAAGTTGCTGGAATCTGTGTTAAATACAGAAGTAATCCACCATCTCAACAAAAATAACCTTCTTAGTGACACTCAATATGGTTTCCGTTTTGCTAGATCTACAGCAGATGTGCTTACAGTTATATCTCATAGGATTAGCAAATCTCTCGACGGAGGCAACCTTTCTAGGGCAATTTCTCTTGACATATCTAAGGCCTTTGATAGGGTATGGCATAAAGGTTTACTTCATAAGATCTCTAACTATGGTATTGCTGGAAATGTCTTCTCAATTATTAAATCATTTCTTTCTGATAGGTTCATAAGAGTAGTAGTTGAGGGGCAAAAATCAGAAGCCCACAGTATTAATGCCGGTGTCCCTCAGGGGTCCATCCTGGGCCTAAACGCTTTTCCCGATCTACATTAATGATCTTCTAAATCACATCCTTACTTCATTTGTAGACATCTATGCTGACGACACTACCATTTATGGTAGAACATCTAAGACAGTAAACGACCAAGTTCTGTCCAATTCTCTCTCCTCTAATCTGGAGCACGTAGTACAATGGGGTAAGGAGTGGCTGGTTACTTTTAATGCATCTAAAACAAAGTTTCTCTCTTTACATCATCAACATTCTGATCCACATCTGGCATCAATTGAAATAGATGGCTCTCGTCTTAAGGAGGCCTCAAGTTTTGACAAGCTTCTTGGCTTGACCATTACTCCTGATCTTAAATGGAACACGTACATCCAATCTGTTGCCAAGGCCGCTGGAAAAATGGTGGGATCTTTCTGTCGATCCAGTAGATATATCACTGCTGATGCTATTCTCGATCTATATAAGAGCCAGGTACGTCCAAGGATGGAATACTGTTGCCACATCTGGGCAGGAGCTGCTAGAAAGGACTTGTCCTGCCTTGCTAGAGTTCAAAATAGACTTCGTAGCCTCGTGGGAGATGTCATTTTCTCTTCCCTGCAACCTCTATCTCACAGAAGAGATTTTGCGAGTTTGTCTCTGATGTATCGTTATTTTCATGGAAAGTGTTCGTCTGAGCTTCAATCTATTGTCCCCCTCGCCAAACTTTCACAAGAAACACTCGTCTAGCTGAAAACACTATCAATAATTCCCCCCACTCTTTATCCGTACCTAAACCTAAACGTAGATTCCATGAACAAATCTTCTTTCTTAGAACTGTGGAATTGTCTTCCGTTTTCCTGCTTTCCAGCTGACTACAATTTGGTTGTCTTCAAGTCTAACGTAAATAAGTTCTTGATGAGCCGTTCTATATAAGTTATCAAATTTACCAAATTTTCATTACTAATGATTACTATATTGTCCAATTTCTACTGTACACTCTTTAACCCTTATCTTGGAGTGGCCTCTTAGCCTTGATAATGTGATGTTGCCTATGTAAAAAACAAAAAAAAACAAAAGAATCGATTAATGTTCTAGTGTTCAAAATCGTAAAAATATGTAAGGAGGTGAGCAGCAGTTTTTTATCAATGATTTCCATAACGACCACGTGGCTTCGGCGAATAATATTGCTACTCATTCACTGCTGTCTCGGAAAGAGAAGTATGTCGTGAAACAGAGAGAATGAAAGCATAAAAGGGAGATAATTTAAGGTATATATATATTACAAATTCATGATATTATATAATCAATTCTCAATGCTAAAAATATTTTAAGTTATAAATTTTATTATATTTTTACTAGAATATCTTGTCCTTTTCATTTCCAGTTTTAACAACTAGTTCTTTACTTTTCCATGTTTAAGCTTAACCATATTAGTTTTTATAGTTACCTTTTTCTATTGTAATATATATATATATAAATATATATATACATATATATATATACTTGTATGTGTGCATAATTTGTAGAATTGTTTTTTTTTAATTTTAAACTAGGAATGTATCATAATTTTGTTTTAATTTTTTATTGTATTTTGCTCATTTTTAATATTTTTAATTCTGTTTCTTTTTTAATTTTGTTGTTTGAAAGTTGGAAATAATTTGAAACTCTCACAAGCGTGTTTTATCGCCCGAATGATAAAGCTGCCAGCGGGCAGTCCATCATTGTAAATGCAGCGGAAACGCACAAACAGCAGATAAAATGAAACCAGGCTTATATCTTCAAATCTACATGGCGTCAATGATTCTAATAGTTTTTATAATTCGGAGAGAGTATTATTTACTTCGTATGAAATAGAACAAGTAGTGAGTGTTTTAATAAAATTCTTGCCGTTTTCTTGTATTCTACCATTGATTGCCTGAGGTATTCTGCGACTTCCTCGGGAAATACTGATAAACGAATATCATCAAAGAAGAAATAGAGAAAAAGAGAACACGCATTAAAACTGAGAAAATAGGAAAGGGCTTAAAAAGAAATATTGTATTAAGATATAGAGAAATATAATGAATAAGTCAAATAATATTCACAGGGTGACCCCAAAAAACGGTCCCCAACTCTAATTAGGCCCCGTTTCTTAGTGTTTTGTCCGAATGAAATACAACTTTGATCATAACTAGTTTATTATATTCAAAACATCACATCAAAACACTCGGGTATTTTGGACTTTTTTTTTCTCCGTTCTACAGCATATGTTCTAGATGGCCTCCATTTAGCTTTTGTTTTTGTTTTCTGAGTCAACCAGTATAAATGGATCAACTAGTGTTCAGCTTTTAGTATACATGGTAGTATTATTTCGTCATATTTAATTCATCGTAATTCGACGTTTAATGCGTGGAAAACATAATAAAATTCACACCGTATTCATTAATTAATCATCGAATTTCCAGGTAGATTTCTAAGTTGTCTCTTTTGTCCTTCTGTTTGTCCTGTTTTTCTACCACCTGTTCTTTTTATCATTATTATTATTATCATTATTATTATCATTATTATTATTATTATTATTATTATTATTATTATTATTATTATTATAGTAGTAGTAGTAGTTGTATTACAACTATTATTTTTTTACAAAATAAATAACATTTCAATTTTTTCGAAGGGCTGCATTCCTAAGAAATTATATCTTTAAAAATCCGTAATTCTATAAATCCATACACATTTTTTCCCGTTTGTTGTATCTTTTTTTGAATTGTCTATGGTCTTAGTTAATCAATTGCTTAATAACAACCCACGAGAAACAAAAGCATCATGATATATGCTATCATTAAAAAATGTTTGTCTCCACATTTCTAAACCAGCAGTCAGCAGATTGCAGGATGTATTTCTATCAGACATATTCTGCCACTTAGTAAGTCATGCCATGGTGTGATATCCCTATCATTCATGAAACCAATGGGATAGACCCCCAAATAGTTATTTAGCCTATATAAAAGTAAACAATGCATATATATATATATATATATATATATATATATATATATATATAGTCTTGCAAGGCTTTTGACCTTTAAAGCTATATAAAAAATATTTGATTTTTATATCTTTTGAACATTTGTTACAAAACTATTTAGTCAGTAATAACCTGCAATCAGTGCCTCAACTTGCTCTCTCGAATCCACCATAGTACTAATATTAATTTAATAGATCCCCAGTTGTTTACCATGAAACACTGTTTTGGGGATTATATATATATATATATATATATATATATATATATATATATATATATATATAGTCATCCACATACAGTACTGTTTCGCTGTTTCACAGCTCATCAGTGCGGCTAGACAGGCAACTACCTCAAGCAAGGATCGAAACCCGACCGTTTGTACGGCAGTCAAGGCTCCTAACCATTACGCTATTGGCGGCTGCTTGAACGAGTAGTGAGTTTAACGATGTTTTGATATCTAATTTGTTTGATATATATATATGAGAGAGCAAAATAGAAAGAGTGATAGAAGGAGAGTTCCTGTCTACTTATATTCCGTATTGTACACGAAAAATTTAGCGCTTTTGTTATAGGAGATGATGAAATGTTCGCACGTGTTTAGTACTAAAGTAATCTGAGTTTACAATACAATACAACATTCGGTGAAAAAAAGCCCATACCCATACACTCTAGATAATAATCTCTCAATACACATTATTTCTAAATTTATAGTCAAAGTTAAGCGGTTGATTCCTCTAATGTCTGGCTTGGAAGGTAATGTGTCACTCTGCAGATACCACTTATTCCGGCAGCTGATTCAACAAGTTAATCACACAAAGTGTGCTCGGACTGACCGAATTCCCCATTTCAGTTTCGAGCTTATCCAAACACAATGAGTGGCCTTCGGTCCTGCACTCTTTTAAAGGGAGAATATTGAGACAGCCCAAGTTGCATTCTCCATGCAGATATTTGAAAATTCGATGTTATTTAAAGGTACATCTGAGTTGGAAGATCCAATTGTTTTAGTCGCTCAACGTATATCATGCAGGTATGTGGCCAATTCCATAGCCATTCTCTGCACCTCTCTCAATGTTACACATATATCGTTGTGATCATACTAATATGACATATTTTAGCCTTGGACTGATAGTTAGAGAGAATATCATAAGGTCCACGCCGTGTAAATAAACGATGGCATATGCTAACCAACTTGTTAGCTGCAGCTGCAGTTTTAAGCCTATGCGTCTGGAAACATAGATATGAATCACTGCCTCCTAGATCTTGTTCTACATCTATGATTCCTAAGGAAGTTATCTTCATCATGTGCTCATGCAGATCCTTCCATTTTTCCGGGATGAAGTAAATGGCATTTATCTGGGGAAAAAATACCGCCACTGTTATGACTGAAGTATATTGAGAGTATTTTGCTGGAATTGCAGGCAGTCTGTGATTGTGTCAATCTTGATGTAAATTTTAGTGTCGTTTGCATAGATTGTAATACCACAGTAAACAGCCGCTCTAATATCGTTTACGAAGATGACAAACAGAAGTGGCTTAGGACTGATCCCTGAGGAATCCAACCCAAGAAGACTTGGAGTTATTCAGTACAACTCCTTGCTGTCTATTCAGTAGGAATGGATTTAATCCAATTTAAGTGTAACACTTTCGATACCATACCTCATGACTTTCAAGATTAGACATTGGTGGGGGTCAATCAAAGACTTCTGAAAGTCGCAATAAACACATCAACTCACTCGCGCTCTTCAAGAAGTGTTATCTACTCTTCATCGATTCCATGAGCTTAATAATTTGTGAATCATCCACACAGGAATCCATGCTGGTCTTAAGTGAATAAATAATTTCTGTCATTATCATCTAAAAATATTTTTCGTCTCCACATTTCTAAACCAACACTTATCATATGGCTTGCTTTTGTCGCAAATAATGGATTCTAGAATTGTGCAGACTAAAGAAATCAAGTTGACAGGTTTGTAATTCGAATGCAAATAACTACTGTCTTTCTGTAGAGTTGAATGTAATAATCAAAGAAGAAAGCGCCCGTGGGTGTGTATGTGCATTGTGTGGTTATACAACTTACCTTCGGATGGGATCTGAGAGAGAGAGAGAGAAAGAGAGAGAGAGATTAAAGATGGTAGCCATGGGTTTATAAGGTGTAGTCCCATGGAAGCTCACGAGATCTTATCTTCCCCTGCACACGTATGCAAATGGAATGAAGTCAGTTTTCTAATAAAATGCCAGTTCGCAGAGGTGGTTGGGATAACATGTGCTGGAAGTTGAGAAAGAGAATTGACAGTGACAAGTTCTGAATGAACTTTTGCTTATGATATTTATTTTATTTTGTTTGCTGTTTACCAGCCCCTTTAGCTGCAATCTGTTTCGGCGTAATGGGAGAAAAGTGCGACCTTAAATTAATACCAGAATTCGACGGCTCCAACCCGGTACTTGACTGCATGGAGTCGGTGGATCTGCATTACCTGTTATCCAGTGTGAAGAACATTAAACACGTGGTTCCTCTACGTCTCTCCGGCGGGGCTTGCGAGGTTTATCAACAGACAGCTGATGGGCCTAGGGAAAGCTAACCCCAATTCTCAGCATAAACAGATGCACATACTTGTGAGAGCTGGACTCCCCTCTTGTCTAGGAAACGTCTGAACTCCCCACTGCAGAATGCCGTGGTGTTGTCTGTCAGGATCTCTTAAGGCGGCCCCCTTCATGAAATACGGTCTCCAACCTCCGTCTGATCAGCATCTCGCTGGCTGCCTTAGTGTGCACCCTGGTCTTGCCTGTCAGTGTGTCCGATATCCAGTGGTACACGCAATCGATGGGATGATGAAACAGCAGACGATCTGTTAGTTTGCATGGTGAAAGAGACCATCGCAACGATAAAGCAGGATCATCCCGCCAAGGAGACTGGTGCATGCAGGGAGACAAACTCAACGTGTGGGTGGATGCGAACTCTCTGGCAATTGGTGTGCTGTTGGAGAAGAATGGCGCTGCGATTGAGGACGCCTATGATTGCTACCGGCGAATGACCCTGATCATATCAACCTGGTAGAGCTCGATGCGGTGATAAAATGTATCAACCTGGCACTCTAGTGGAAAGTCAGGACATTACGTATACACACGCACTCGCTATGCGTGTACCACTGGATATTGAGCACAATGACAGGCACAAAGGCAACCAGCGAGATGCTGATCAGACGAAGTTCGGAGGCCGTAAAAAAGCTGGTAACAGAGTACAACCTGTCTGTGTATGCGGTACTAGTCACTTCAAATTGCAACCTTGCTGATAGACTTACTCAGGTGTCAAAGAGATGGCATTACACCATGAAAAAGAAAGCCGAATCAGTGAAACAATGTGACCATTTCAGACGGTGGTGTTTGCTGGCAAGAGGTACTGCCTTACCAGACTAGGATTCGGGCTGAACATTGCACGCCAAATAATGAAGACCATCGTTAACGCTGTGTTGCCACAGGAAGAATAATAAAAGATGGGGCATCTGTGTATCATGCTGACATATATGTGAAGGTCCAAACTGGCTGAGTTTGGTTTGACTTGCAAGGACCCAGAAAGTTTGGAGAATGGCGCCCGTGACTTGGACCTGAACATTCGACAGTGAGCATGCCCTTCTAGTCGATGGTACCCCACACCATGTGAAGGATATACGGCCTTCTCTAAATACGAACCAGTTGGCGAGTAGCAGTAATGGTGAATCATCCAACAGTGACCTGTAAATCGAACCTATTCCCCGTTATGGTACAACTGCGAAGCCTTGGGCTGATGACGATAGTTTTAGCATCCTTTTTTAGAGCTCCGATGAAAATGAAGACGTTCAGTCTGATGACTGTACACCCTAACGCTGATGGCACTCGTACCGACGCCTCATCTAAGCGCTCTAATGAAGATGAAGTAGTCCAGCCAATCCTCCTTCGTATGAGTGCCCGCATAAAATTACCTCGTCCAAAATGCCTCATGTGTGGTCTGGAGACCAGGGGAGTGTAGAGTTGAATGCAATAATCAAAGAAGAAAGCTCCCGGGTGGGTGTGCATTGTGTGGTTATACGACTTACATTAGGATGGGATCTGAGAGAGAGAGCGAGAGAGATTAAAGATGGCAGCCATGGATTTATAAGGTTCAGTCTCATGGAATGTCAGGAGATCTCATCTTCCACTGCACACGTATGAAAATTGAATGGAGTCAGTTTTCTAATAAAATGCCTGTTGGCAGAGGTGGTTGGGAGAACACATGCTGGAAGTTGAGCGATAGAGAATTGACAGTAACGAGTTCTGGCTGAACTTTTGCGTATTGTATTTATTTTATTTTGTTTTGTTGTTTATCACCCCATTTAGCTGCACTTTCTTATAAATGGGAGACAAATGTGCTATCTAAAATTCAACTGAATGCTTCCCTTCATCATGTGTTTTGCTAGAGATAATTGTTATCGGCAAGTCCAACAAGTTCCTAGCTTAAGACAACAATTTGGAATTAATCTCGTCTGGTCCTGAAGCTTTGTTGTTATTTACATTTTGGCTTTTCTAGGACGTCTTCCGGCTCGACATTAATATCCATAAGAAGTCTATTAAAACGGTGGGTTTAAAGGAATAAAATATGTGGGGTAGCCAGCGAAGTGAATACCATTGTAAACTGCATTCACCTCTTCATCTGTATAGATCTCTAATGGAAGGTTTACTTTTCAGCTTGGAGTTCTCATATGCCGAGACTGATTTGGGGTTTACTTTTACATTCCTGGCCATCTCTTCTTCAAATAACCTCTTTGCTTTTTGTGATATTCAACCTGTCTGATTTCTTACCTTTGCGTAATCCAAGCACTTTTCTCATGTTTTGGATTGTGGGAAGCTTCTACAATTTTTGCGCTTTGTTTTCATTTTCAATCTTTGAGGGTTTGTTTCCATTTTCCATCTTAAACGCTTTGTTTTCATGTTCTGAGAAATGGAACTAACACTCCTCAATAAAAGCGCACCCCAATCAAATTATAGGTCTTACCTCATAATATCTTTATTATCTTTATAATAGTTAAACTCGGTTTGGTTTTCTCGTGCTGTCAGACTTTGGCATAATTTTCTACTGAGTGAGCAATGTTCACTCTTCTCTGACATGTCCAATGACGTGTTCACTTGTGAATACAAATTCTAGCCCATCGGAAGTATTTACTATTACGTATATTGATGGATTAGTACAATTCTATAAGTCCCTTACACATCCCATGAATTTATATGACATGGCTTTCAGTATCAAGATATATTTCATTTGTCCGATAAATTTCTGGGAAAATAAATTCACCAACAATAATCATATTTGTCAGCTTCATTTTGCCAAGCTTGCAAAATAATTGGTTCAGGCATTTATTGTTCACTGCTGTGCAGTTTGGACATCGGTAGATGTTTCCAATAATTATTTTTCATTAGAGTCAGTTTCAACCCGTACTTACAGTACTTGTTAGAATTCCCAAGAGGCATCCTTGCACAGTGAAGATTGTAGAGGATTTAGTTCTTTGATGACACATCGATTGCCATTTATGCGGTTTACACTTTCGAACAAAATAACCTTTAATGTTGAGTTCAGTTTTGTCAAAACTGTGCTGACTCGAGTTCATTGGTTTTACTTCAGTTATGGCAATAATACGTGAGCAGGTGGTACTGAAAATAATTCTTAGTTATTCAATGTTATTGTGTTATGAGTCTGTTTTTGTAATGCATATCGATGGTATTTTGTAAGCTTCTTATTTAGGGTGTCCATGTTGCTTTTTTGAACTCTTTTATTTAGAGGTTGAACCTTGTACAACCTTTTGTTTTAAGCCATCTTGGGTCGTTATTTCGGCTGCCGCTTTGACCTTGATCCGAATTTTCTGTCCTTCTTCTATAGGGTAATCATTTCTTACACGAGTTAACATAAACGTTTCTTCAGCATCTTTGAGTTTCGGCAATACGCCTATGAAATCTTTCTTTTTTTCAAGTTATTGAAAACCACTTTCAGTGAAAAAGGTTTCTTTCTTGGTGTGCCATCTTTCATAGATTTAGCCCCAATTCTCCGGACTATATTCGATTTACCATTTCCTACAACCAGGGCTCTGCTTTAGGGTTGACCGAGAAACATGGTATCTTTCCTAATTCAGACCTCTACTGGGAAGTGCTAACTTTGCTCAAAATTGTAGATGATAAATTTTTTTCACGTTAATTTTCACGTAAAATATCTAATATTAACTCCAGTCTTGTTTAATATTTTAACATTATACACAACTAATCCTTATTTTGTCTCTTTTATAAGGATATTGGATTATTATAGGAAGAGTTTCTTAAGATATATGTTATGAGCCATAAAATATGATAGTTTATTTTGGGAATGTGTTTCGATGCCCTAAAAAATGACCGGCCATAATTTTGGCATGACTTTTCATCATCATTTTTAGATCAAATGTCAATAATCCGTATACATCCATGGCATTTATGTTATGGTAGAAAAATATAAATGTCATCTTAGATCATAAATAGTTTTAGAAGTTATGAATATATCTATATCAATGTTTATGTACTGCCAACCTTTAACACTAAAATGTGAAATAAGCATCTGAATATTTCCAAAAGGTATTGTTTGTTTTTTATGTTAAAGTATTTACAATACCTATTTAAGAAGTCCATTGTTTTATGTTAATTCACTGTAATTATATATTCAATTCAAATGAATGTTTGTAAACTGCTGGCAGATAACTATGGATTAAAAGTAATCAGTTGCAAACGGAGAAACCAATTTTCGGGCTAAACGAGAGTGACTCAACATTAAATAATATATATTTTGTATAAGAGTATGTGTTCCGTACAGCGTTGTTTTCATTATTGGCTTCAGCTTTACGCAAAATAATAGTTTAGAAATATTTAAGTAAATAAATACCCTGATTCGTATTAAATGTCCATAATCAAACAAAAGAAAATAAAAAAAAAACATGTAATCCTTATGCTACGCTAGGCGTTAATTTTTAGACACCTAGTTTTTACTATTACAAACAACTGCAAAAATAGTGGCTATCTATTTCTTTTTTGCCCTAACTGCATTAATGAATGAATAAAATCTATGCTTGAAATACATGTTTGAATGTTTTTATTGTTTTTTGATTAAAAAAACATCTTTTTCAAAGGCCCTAAATTTGATTTTATTTGATGTGAAAAAATCCACACCCATCGTAGGTAATGTGTGTAAAAATACCATCGTAGTCTACGGAATTGAGAATAAATGACGTAAAAAGTATTTTGATTTGCGCGTCCTCGTAAATATAGTTGATTTTTATTTAATAAAACTACAATTGTTACCACTACACCTGCTATTAATAGCAAGAAAATGAAACAAGACTCGCTAATAATGAGCCTTTAATTCTTTTTACGTAATACACTGCAGCCGTTATTTAATTTAGTTTATTGTCCGTTTAGTTTTTCTGTCTACATTCCCCTCTATCTCTTCCTCTCTCTCTTTATTTTTCCCACTCTCCCTCTCTCTCCCATCCCCTTTTAACTTTTGATTTGTATTTTGTTTTTGTTTTTTTTTTTTTATTTAGAATTTTTTAATTATTTTACATAAATATATAATCAACATAAAATAAACTTTAAAACTATTGGTCAGTTTTTTCTACGGGCAATAAACCTAGTGTCCAGAGAAATTCTAATATTTCTTATTACAAAGGAGTCACAACTTGTCAAGCCTTGGGGGCAACTCCAGGATAAGAGTACAATAGTCAATGAAAAAGATTCCGTAGTAATCGATAATAGTGAAATTTTGTAAATCTGATTATTTAAACGGATGGCACATTAAGAAATTGTTTACGTTGAACACGAAGACGACCATATTTTAGTCAGTTGACAAGCAAGAAACAGGAGACAGTTTCACAGGTGTGCATTTCAAAGAAAGAAGCTGCTTTCATGGAATCTACGTTTAGGTTTGACACAGATAAAAGAACGTCGCTGCATGCCACTGGGGAGGTTATTTTTTACTGAGGTGCTTTACACATTCTCTATTTAACCCACCTTTTTGCAACTCATTCAATACGAAGAGAAGACATTAGTCTGCATTGAGAGGAAGATGACCTATCAACTGAATTTTTAATACTGGACATAGTGATGAGGATTTCCAGTTTCTAGGATGTTGTGTTACAACGCTTAAACCACTTTGCAAGTGTGGGAGTTTGTTCTATTCGATATTTTCAACACTATGATAGGAGTTCCGTCAGATTCAGTTGCTTTACTGGAATCGATATTTCTGACTAGCTTGACAACATCACGCACAGACAGCTATATGTCGCGTTGTCTGTGTTTCAGACACAGGAGGAAATACGAAAGCTTGGCGGCTCTAATCGCATAGAGATTTATTAGCTGTAGAATTCTTGACAACGAGTTTGGCATTGACCTAGGTACATTGATGATGGTTGGGATAGAGCATAAATTTCTATTTCGGACCCTGTTTGTTATTTACCAAAACTGGTCGGAACCAAACCGTTGTTCACTACTTGAAGCTTGAGAGATTGAGCATAAAATTCCAATACTAACGATTACTACGACATTTTCATTGCGTTCTAGTTATTAGGTATTTGTTTTGTTGTTAGGTATTTGCTGGAACTTTTTAGGGTATGAAACGGTCTTGACCTACAGTTAATGATTCAGTCAGGTCTAATAATATAGAAGGCACATTCTTTTTAAACATGGAATGCATATATAGATCTGATATGAATGTAGGAAGCTATCCCAGTCAGTTATAGAGTATCGATATTCAGTAGGATTGCGAGGTATGTCGGAGGACTTCTAACATTTTGTTTATATTTTAACTGATACAACCGAGTGATCGGAAAATCCTATGACAAGACATAACGGAAATTGAACATAGCTCAGGGCAGTATGAGAAAAAGGTCTAGGTGACTTGCATTATGATCATCAGTGTGTGGATAGACATTACTTATTAGCGTAATTTAAGTAGTCTATCTTTTAGTATGAACCCTCGCATAAAGAGGAAATAAAGTCATCAAGTAGAGGAATCAAATACTAAGTGGAAAACCTTAACCCAGATGTGTTCCCTATGTCTATGCTTGTTTTATTTCTTAAATAATTTTATTAGCATGAATTTATATACTTTATCAACTTCAACATCTTATGCATGTACGTAGAGAAAAGAGACGCTGGTATATTTGATGAGCAATCATTTGGAGAAAACACCCCGAGTATAACTAAATGAATACACACACACACACACACATATATATATATATATATATATATATATATATATATATATATATCGTAGAACAACATGAAAAAACCCAGATAATATCAGAATGCGAGAAGGACGTGACGCAATTAGTGTTACATTATATGCATGTATTTATTGGACCTTGAATTAAATACAAAGCGCTTTGCAAAAAGCGCAATGATTCTACTTCTTAAATATGCAAAGAACATGCTTATAAAATAACTGTTTTAAACACCATATTGTAAAGGTTAGATATAAGACTTCCATAGCTTATTTGGTTGATAACTTTTTTGCAGATAGGACATTATGCTTAAACAACTTTACGTTCATGCGTGGATTTTAATCATTCGTCCATTCCTTACGAAGTTGGTATTGTCCGACTGTCGATTTTTTTTTAAATTTCACTATTTGATGTTGCTATTTTGTTGTATAGTATACTAAAACAAACTTTTTAGCATTCACATGATGATCCAAGTGAAACATATGACATGTTCGAAGATTGTGCAATAATGTCATGAGATCTACGTTCCTAATTACTTGCCTACACACGAGGGCAAAATTAGACAAAAGGTCGGTTTTACTGTGGAGAAAATCCACCTCCCCCAAAATGTCACACTCTGGATAGGATCAAGTTCCCATTTTTGGGAAGCTGAATTTTCCTTGCATTTAAAGAAACGGCCTTTTGTCTATAAAATATATGTTTATTCCAAGTGTCTGTAGAACTGACTGTCGTCACAAAGTCTTACAAGATATTTAGGAGTGAATATCTTTAATAATATACATCCTGACAAAACATTAACTTATTGAAATATATTTAATTTTTTATAATAATATTTATTTGTTGAAAAGTGGCCAGTTGAGGGTGAAGAACTTAATGATAGTAGCCGATTTTTCGGATTTTTTGCCTGAAGGACCGCGCTCCAAACGATACTGATCTTGTGAAAATCCGTCACATCTGTCGAAAGGTTTAGCCAGACATGCAAACATACATACATACATTTATATATTGATAACTCAAATTTTCGACCTAAACCGATTAAAAAGCTTGCCCTATCTCTGAATAGCTTTTTTGTAAAATTTAAAATGTTTAGACCAGAAATTGTATGAGTAACTTGGTACAGACCGTAGAGGTCCAGTTTTTTTTAAACTTTGACCCCTATTATGACCCCTTAACATTAATTGTTTTGGCTCAAATCATGCTATTAAGTTAGATCCATGTCTAAGGTACCTAAATCCAAAATTTCAATTGTTCATACCAAAAATTGGCGGAGGAGTTAGGTAGAGTTCTCAAAGGTCAAATCCTTTTACTTTGACCATTCAACAGCAAACTTTCTGGCAGAACATTGATTACAAAGATTTTGTCAAATCTCAGTACCCGGTATATCAAATTTCTAGTCTGTAGACTGAAAATTGAGAGAGTTATTGCGTAGGGAAATGTACACAGACACTGACAGACAGACACGTTCACATTTATAGATATACTAGTATTTCAGCCCGGCGTTGCCCGGGTGTTTTGATGTGCGCGTTGAACAAAAAAAAAAAGTAGGACGGCAAGCTCGAACCCGTACAGCGAAGGAGGAAAAGAACGGGGAAAAACCTGATGTCTTTGCTGTTATGACCACTGCCAAACCGGAAGTGACGTAGGTTTTAATTAAGACAAGACAATCGAAAGGAGAAAATGACTTTAAAAAATATCGGCGAAAAAAGTGACCCCCTCCCACATTAAAAAAAGTTCCCAGTTGAAGGTGAAGATATTAACGTTTCTAGCAAATTTTTAATCTGAAAGTTCGAACTTCAAACCGATACTGATCTTGTGAAAATCCATCGTCTCTATCAAAGTTTTAGGCAGACATGCAAACATACATACATATACGTTTATATATTGATAGCTCATATTTTCGACCCGAACCGATGAAAAAGCTTGCCCTATCTCTGAATACACTTTATGTAAAATTTAAAATGTTTAGCCCAGAAATAGTCTGAGTAATTTGGTAGAGATCGGAGAGGTCAATTTTTTAAAAATTAGACCCACATTATGACCCCTTAACATTTGTTGTTTTGGCTCCAATCAAGTTATTAAGTAAGATCCATATCAAAGAGACCTATATTTAAAATATAAGGTGTTTATACCCTGAATTTGCGGAGGAGTTTGGTAGGGTTCTCAAAGGTCAAATCGGTGAACTTCGACCCCTTAGCAGCCAAATTTCTAGCCGAAAACGGATTACAAAGATTTTCCCAAACCTCAGTACCCTGTATATCAAATTTCAAGTCTGTAGACTTAAAATTAGCAGACTTATTGCGTAGGGCAATGCACACAGACACACAGACACACAGACAGAAGTCTGAGTGGCATCAAATCCCCTCAAATTCCCAGTACTTTCCACTTTTTTATAGCTTTTGCAAATACATTTGCGTAATCGCAGCAGAAATTTACATTGATTTCTCAGTTGTAACAGCGATTTGCCTGGATTTGGGGTGGCACTAAGCTTCTGGAAAGTTCTTCGCATTCATCAAATGGATGTTTAGTGATTTTTCTCCTCTGCTTTTCTATGCACCGAGATCCTTCATTACTGTTTGGTGTGCTACCAATTGATGCCGCTATTACATTTTGGGGGGAGTCTAACCTTACAATTATATGGTGTTCGTTTTTTTTTCCGTTCTATGAGGTGTTTTTCCATGTTTTGCATTACCATTTTACTTCTATTTAATTTCTATATGACTGTTTACAGTTTGTAGCTCATCTGCATTAGTTTCTGTATCCAAGGTTTTTCTGTAATATTTCAGCCATTTTTATTAGTTTTATTCGATATGGATACATTAGTATATATAGTGTCATAGTAAGCCAGGTTCGGTGGTGTTTTTTTTGTAGTGAATTCCTCTTAAGGATTTCCTTTGCCTTGAAAGGCCACTAATATATATATATATATATATATATATATATATATATATATATATATATATATATATATATATATATACAGCCTTTGAGACTTTACACGATCAGTTGCCACAGTCAATTGAAAATTTCTTGGGGCGACTAAAAGTCGTAAATCACTCGCCCGCCAGTCGATAACATTTCTTTAAATAAAGAAACGGGAAAAACTCATTTATTTTATGACCCTTAAATATGCGGTGACTTAGAATGACCTATGTCTCATCATTTGGGAATTCTTTCATCACTAGTTGTGAGACCGTTGGAATATTGTATTGAAAAAGAAGGGTCACGCTAAAGGTCAAAACGAGGTCAAAATTACACATTCGGCATACAGTCAAGATGTCACCTTCATTTAGCTCTCTGATTTCGAAATTACTTTTGAAAAAAATTCTTCGACGCTACAACTACATACACTTCATGCTTATAAAAGTAAGACGAACATTTGAAAGAGGAAAAAAACGCATTGTTCCGTCAAGCACGCACGGGAAATTAAATTATACAACTAGTAATCATATTTTTCTCAATTATATAAATTCAGATATTTGCATGCTCTTTTTTGCGCAACTTTCAAAAAATCATCGATACCCAATTTTAAAAATAATATTCAAAATATTAGAATGTTGTTCCGATGTGAATTCTTTGTTTTAATAGAAACAAAAGAGACCCATTTCTGTTCTATATGAAAGTTTTTTCCCATAAATTACAAAGAAAAATTGACCGTTTAAATGTTTAGAATATATTAAACCCTGCCGATTTTCTAAGAAATCTAGTTCATTTAAGCTAAATGGTATATTTTTTGAATATTGGAGATCTCGTACCAGAAGATTTCAGTCCACAATCGTGAATACCCGGAGATATCGTAACACTTTTTTTTCAACACCCACGGTTTAGGATAGATATTTTAATTTTTGTATGAAATTTTACGACATAATTTCGGTATCGGAAGAATAGTTTGTTCATATTTTTATTAAGAATAAAGAAGAAAAATATAATTGAATTGTTGTAAAATTATTTACTATTATTGACTGAAACAAAGGCATAAGGTCGGACGAGTAAAAATATTTTGGGGCGAGTAAATTTTCCTTCACACTCGACCAGCGGTCGAGTGATTTTTTTTTTTCAAATCTCAAATGCTACATATATATATATATATATATATATATATATATATATATTTATATACTAATTGTATATATCCGGCGTTTCCAGTCGAAAGGTATTGCCGGGCGAAGAGACTTGTTACATCGTATTTGAGATACTACGAATATCCTAACTTGTAGCGAAAAGTGATCCCATGTTTGATTAAGGCGAGTATAAAACAAATATATCCTAATCTATAAAAACAAAATGCGAAGTAACTTTCGTAGCTTAAGCTATGAAGGTTACGCATTTTGTTTAGGTAAATACTTTTATAGCTTACTTTGGGTTTAAAACGCTAATGTAATCAGATATTATTAAACATTGCAAGTGAATAAAATTATATATGGATTAAATAAAATATTTAATAAATCAACTTAAAAACATTTCTAAATAAAACTATAAAAATGATTCTATCACAACAGATAATTAATAGTCTAATTTTCTTTAATGTAATATAAGAATAAGGTTACTAATTGCATGTAAATTTTTAAACTCAGTAGTGTATATATATATATAGCAAAAATCATGCTGGGACTGAAGTATATATATATATATATATATATATATATATATATATATATATATATATATATATATATATATATATATATATATATCCCGAATTCAGTATTAAAATTAATTTCGGAAAAAGTTTAACCATTGCACATATAAGTCAAATTGTTAAAAACAAACAAACAGGGATAAGACTATGTAATAATAGAAGATGCGAGTTTGTGTATAGGAGTGTGCGCTGTTTCTGTTTAATATATATGTGCGCTAATACACGAGTGTGTAAGTATTACAAGAAGAACTATTATAGTCTTAAACTCTATAAAAATCATAAACGCAGTGTAAAAAAATATATAAATACATATATCGTGTAATAAGCGTTGCAACAATTTATATATTAATATATATATATATATATATATACGCGTTTTAAATGACATGCTGAAAAAGTAAATGCTAGCACATGTAATTACAACTCCATCTGTGTTCATTTATAAAAAAAAGGTATATATATATATATATATATATATATACATATATATATGTATATTTTGTATGCACATATGTATATATACACACATATATAAACGTATATAATTATATATATTTGTGTATATACATGCAAATATATATATATATATACATATATACATATATGCAAATATATGCATACATATATACATATATGCAAATATATATATATATATGTGTGTGCAGATATTTTCTGGTGTGAAGGTAGGAAAGTAGATAGATAATTAGGAGAAAGGTAGGGTGGCCTATGCATGCATTCATACTTAAGCAAAATGCCCGAGGTTTATTTCAGATAAATATAACTTTCACAACGAAGCACGATGTGATTTCTTAAGAAAAATTAAGTCCCGAAAAAAAAAAAAGAAAGACAATATAGAGAATCAGAAGGAGTAACCAAAAAATAAGGCCCAAATAAACAGACATGGGCGTCGAGAGTGGGGTGAGCGTTTCGTAGAAAATTAAGAAAATGTCACATTGGTAAAGAAGGTAAAAAATTGACAGTAAAAAGACGGCGGCATTCGAATTGAAAAAAAGAATTAGACAAATGTCGAGATGGGTTGAAGATGGGTGGTTGAGAAAGGTTGGACAAAAGCATTTTAGGTCGTGATCTATTGCCGGTAGAGATTGAATGCCATCTGTGTCCAGAGGGCTACTTCCGCTCACTGAAAACGCGAGAAGAAAACCTGCTGATTTTTCGTGATTGCATAGACTCAAAAGACCAAGCCTCTAAGATATCTATACTCATATATGTACTGTAAATATATATACATATATACATATAAATATGTATGTATATATATATATGTGTGTGTGTGTGTGTGCGCGCGCATATATATGCATATATGTTTTCTGTAATATATGTACATATATTTATTATATATTTATATATATGTAAATATGTATATATATATATATATATATTTATACTGATATTGATATGTACACAGGGTAAATACACAGCATAATAAATAGAATTAAACGTGATTACACAGATTCTTAAACGTTACTTCTAAGATATCTATGCCCATGCCTCCCATATATATATATATATATATATATATATATATATATATATATATATATATATGTATATATATATATATATATATATAAATATATATATAGAGATAGATAGATAGATATGTATATACATTACGTTGGAATCAATGCTTATATATATATATATATAATATATATATACACGAATATGCTTGTATGTGTGCATGAGCATATATATATATATATATATATATATATATATATATATGCTCATGCACACATACAAGCATATTCGTGTATATATATGTGTGTGTGTGTACATACATATATACGCGTGCATTACATATTAATTCATTTTTACACACACATACACACACACACACACACACACACATATATATATATATATATATATATATATTTTTTTTTTTTTTTAAGTGATGGTTGTGTAGTTCCAACGAGAGAAAAAAATGTATATTTAAAAGAGTGTAGCCATCAACAATTGTGGATTTTTTTAAAAGGTTTTCATCATATTTTTATTTTAAAATATTTTTATAACGCGTTTCGAGCTAAGGGTGTGCTATATATATAACTGCTAGATATTCGTCCTGGCATTGCCCGCTCATATTTACTTTCATTTTTCCCACCTCCGTCAATTGTAATCTGTATTTTTACTATGACGTCATCACATATTGCATCATTACATATGCTGTCATTATATATAACTAGCGGGGCTACCCGGCGTTGCTCGGGACCGTATAAACAATGAAAAAATTGAATTTGGTTTTGTAATATATTTATTATTCTTATGAGAGAGGAATTTTGTATGTTTATGTATCATTTGCTATTTCGAGCAAAAGAATATTTTACCTACATAAGACGGGTATCACACATATGAAATTACCTACCCTAGTAAGATACAATTATTATTGTATCTTACGAGGGTAGGTAATTTACAGCATGTATATGCAAGGACAGGTAATATGCAACACATTTATCTCATCAAATCCCAAGCGATGCCAGGTATTTTGCTAATATATATTATCACCTATTTCATTCAATCCCGGGCAACGCTGGGTGTTTTGCTAGTATATATCTCAATCAATCTCATGAAATCCTGGGCAACGCAAGGTATTCTGTTGATATATATTTCAATCAATCTGATTCAATCCAAGGCAACGCCAAGTATTCTGCTAGTATATATTTGCATCTATCTCATTACATCCCAGGTGACCATGTATTCTGCTTGCATACATTTGCATGTATCTCAGTGAATCCAGGGTGACCCCTAGTAATCTGTAAGTATACATGTTGACGTATCTCGTTGAATCCCATAATTCTTGGATTGTTACACATTTCGACAATTTAACCCACATTATCGCTCACCTGTCTTAAATAATAATGTAAAGACATTGTCTTGGCTGGTCTTTCATTATCACACATCATCCAAATAATTCACATTTAATCATTTTTCATAATTTTTTGATATGTTACTAATTTCAACAACCATGTCACATGATTTAACTTACATTATCGCCTCCACTCTTACTAAAAACAAAACATTGATAGATAGGCTATGGTATGTTACTAATTCCTGCTATCATTTTGTATGAGTAAATCCACATTATCGCCCCCTTCTATCACTAACATAACAACTTTTAGACATTGTATGGCTGGTTATTTCATTAAAAACCCACCAACAAAGTAACTCACATCATATCATTTTTCATAATTCTTGGATATGTTACTAATTTCGACGATTATTTTTAATGAAGTAACCCAAATAATCGCCACCTCTTGCTAAAATAATAACTTTCATAAATTGTCTGGTATGTCTACTTCATTATGAATATATCAATCAAATAACTAACATTTCATCATTTTCCATAATTTTTTGATATGTTGATAATTTCAAACGTCCTTTTTTCTGAGTTCAATCACATAATTCCTCTCCTCTTACTAATATAATACCTTTGAGACATTTCTAAGCTGTTTATTTCATTACAAACACATCAATAAAGTACCTCACACTTCATCATTTTTCATAATTCTTGGATATGTTATGAATTTCGACAATCAAATTTAATGAGTGCGCACATATAATCGCCCAATTCTTAATAAAATCATAAATTTGCTATCTTGACTGGGCTGTTTATTTCATTATAAACACACCAATCAAATAACTAAAACTTCATTTTTCATAATTCTTGGATATGTTACTAATTTCGACAATAATTTTTCAAGAGTGAATCCACATTATCGCCACCTCCTATTACTAAAATAATAACTTTCAGACATTGTGTGGCTGTTATTTTTTCATTACAAGCACACCTATCAAGTTACTCACATTTTATCATTTTTCATAATTCTTGGATATGTTACTAATTTTGAGAATTATTTTTAATAAAGTAACCCAAATAATCGTCCCCCCTCATTAACCGACACGGTCCCGTTCCTCTTACAAAAATAACAAAATTGATATGACTTCTAGCCTATCTATTTCATTAATAACACACCAATCAAATAACTCACATGTAATCATTTTTCATGATTCTTGGATATGTTACTGATTTCGACATTGTTTGTGATTTAATCCGCATAATAGACCCACTCTTACTAAAATACTAACTTTCAGACAATATCTGGACTGTTTTTCCATTATAAACGCACCAATTAAATAACTTACATTTAATAACTTTTCCTAATTCTTTGATATTATACTAATTTAGACAATCGTTTTTCATGATTTAACCCATATAATCCCCTCTCCTCTAACTAAAATAATAACTTTGAGACATTGTCTCTGGTTATTTCATGAAAAACCCTCAATCAAATAACTCACATTTTATTATTTTTCATAATTCTTAGATATGTTACTAATTTTGACAATCGTTTTTTGTTATTTAACCCACATAATCCCCTCTCCTCTTGCTAAACAATAACTTAGAGACATTGTCTTGCTGGTTATTTCATTATAAACACACCGATCAAATAACTCACATTTTATCATTTTTCATAATTCTTGGATATGTTACTAATTTCAGAAAATCATTTTTCATGATTTAACACACATAATCGCCCATCTCTTACTAAAACACCAACTATGTGACAATGTCTGGGGCGTCTATTTCATTACAAACACACAAATCAAATAACTAACATTTCATAATTTTTCATAATTCTTGGATATGTAACTAATTTCGACAATCGTTTATAGTGATTTAATAAACACAATCTCCTTCTTCTTGCTAAAATCATAACTGTGAGTTATTGTCTGGGGTGGTTATTACATTACAAACACACTAATCAAATAACTCACATTTCATCATTTTTCATAATTCTTGAATATGTTACTAATTTCGACAATTATGTTACATGAGTTAACCCACATAATCTCCTTCCTCTTACTAAAGTAATACATTTGAGACATTGTCTGGGTTGGTAATTTCATTACAAACACACCAATCACAAAACACACATTTCATACTTTTTAACTTTTCTTGGATATGTTACTAATTTCAACAATCATTTTAATGATATAACCCACATATTCGACCGACTCTTACTAAAATATTAACTTTAAGACTATATCTGGGCTGTTAATTTCATTATAGACACATCAATCCAATAACTTACATTTAATCACTTTTCATAATTCTTGGATATGTTATTAATTTCGACAATCGTTTTTTATAATTTAACCCACATAATATCATTGTCTTTTGCAAAAATAATTACTTTCGACATTGTCTGGCTGGTTATTTCATTATAAACACACTAATCAAATACCTCACATTTTATCATATTTCATAATTCTTGGATATGTTACTAATTTCACAATTATTTTTCATGGTTTAACCCACATAATCCCCTTTCCTCTAGCTAAAATAATTACTTAGATATATTATCTGGCTAGTTATTTTATTACAAACACACCAATCAAATAACTCACATTTCATCATTTTCATAATTCTTTGATATGTTGCTAATTTCAATAGTCATTTTTTATGATTAACTCCACATAATTGACCCCGTCCTACTAAAGAAATAACTATGGTACTTTTTCTGAGCTGTTTATTTCATTATAAAAACAGAAATAAAATAACTTACATTTCATAACTTTTCATAATTCTTGGATATGTTACTTACTTCGACAATCATGTTTCATGCGTTTCCCAACATTATCGCCCACCTCTTACTTAAATAATACATTTGAGGCATTCTCTGGACTGTCTATTTCATTACTAACACACTAATAAAATTACTCACATGTCATGATTTTTCATAATTCTTGGGTATTTTACTAATTTCGATAATCATTTTTCTTGATTTAACACTAACTATAGCCCAGGTCTTACTAACATAATAACTTTAATACATCATCTTGGCTTTCTATTTCATTAAGAACACACTAAACAAATAACTCAAATTTACTCACTTTTCATAATTCTTGGATATGTTACTAATTTTACGATCATTTTTTATCATGTAACCCACATAATTAACCCCCTCTTACTAAAATAATCACTTTCAGACTATATATGGGCTGTTTATTTCATTATAAACACATATAGCTTACATTAAATCACTTTTCATATTTCTTGGGTATTTGCTAATTTCGACAATAATTTTTCATGATTTAACCCACATAATCCCCTTCCTCTTACTAAAATAATAACTTTGAGACATTGTCTGGCTGGGTTTTTTTTTTCATTACAAACACACCAATCAAATAACTCGCAGTTCATCATTTTTCATAATTCTTGGATATGTTACTTATTTGGACGATAATTTTTCATGATTTTACGACATAATCTTCCTATATAGGGTATTCTGTTATCACAAATATCCACCTATCTTATCCGACCCCCCCGTATTCTCCTAAGAAACAACCCACCTATCTCATCCAATCCAAGGCAACGTCGGGTATTTTGCTAGTACGTATATGCACTTTTCTTATCCAATCACCGGAAATGCTTAATATTCTACTAGCGGAGGTAACTTACATGTTATAACAATGATTGTATATTATTCTAATGGTATTCAACAATGAAGCTACATCCCAGGGAGGTCTCTTGCATAATCTAATGGTAGTCGACAATGAAGTTACATTTAGGGGAGGTCACACGCATATTATAAAAATTATTCTAGATTTATGCCATGATATTACGTATTGTTTAACTTTCGTGATCTGCATAAGTCATTTGGTAATCCAATGTAGTCACCCATCCTAGAATGACCAGACTATGTATTGCTTAACTGTCGTGATCTGCAAAAGTCATTTGGTAATCCCAAGTAGTCACCCATCCTAGAATGACCACACTATGTATTGCTTAACTGTCGTGATCTGCAAAAGTCATTTGGTAATCCCAAGTAGTCACCCATCCTAGACTGGCCAGACTATGTATTGCTTAACTTTCGTGATCTACATCAGTCATTGGGTAATCCCAAGTAAGTCACCCATCCTAGAATGACCAGACTATGTATTGCTAACATTTAAAATTGTCAAATCGGACCTATAATGCACAAGCACCATCAAAATTTTCCAAATCGGACCTATACTGCACAAGCACTTTCAAAATTGTCGAATCGGACCTATACTTCACCTATATCATGCAATCCCAGGCGATAATTTGTATTCTGCTAGTACACATCCACCTATGTCATACAATCCCCGGCAACGCCGGTTGTTCTGCTAGTGCATATGCACCTACTTTATCCAATCCTGGGCGATGCCGGGTATTTTGCTAGTACAGATACGAACCTATGTACCATCCCTTGGGGACGCTGGTCATTTGGCTAATACATATATCAACCAATTTTTTCCAATTCCAGGCGTCGCCGAGTGTTCTTCCAATCCCAGACCATGCTGGATAATCAGCTAGTATATATGTCGTGCTAGTGCTATGTCATACTATTACGGGCGACGCTGGGTATTTTGCTCATACATATGCACCAATTCTGTCCAATACGCATCTGTTTTCTTTACTTAGCCTTTTGGCTAAGATCAAAGTGTAGTATTTATTCTTAGAATTTAAGCTAATATACGAAAAATATATAATACGCATTTGTTTTACTTGGTCTTTTGGCTAAGATCAAAGTGTAGTATCTGTTCATAAAATTGAAGCGGTTTCATCCTTATCCCCCCACCCCCACTAAGAAAATAAGGAGAGAACCAAACGTCAATCGAAAATAAGGAGGGCCTTCTAAATAATAATGTTTTCAGTCCAGCTGTGATTTTTTGAATATGACATCTAAATATAAATTATGCATCTTGTTGTTAATAGGAGATAATGCTCGGGAGAAAATTAAGCTGTATAAGAGGGTTAGTTGGTCTTTTTGCTAAGATCAAAGTGTAGTATCTGTTCTTAGAATTAAAGCGGGTTCATCCTTCTCCACCCACCCCCACGAAGGAAATAATGAGAGAAAACAACGTCAATCGAAAATAACGATGGCCTTCTGTGATTTTTGGAATATGACATAGGAATATAAATTATGCATCTTTTTTAATAGTCGATAATGTATTGCTTAACATTCGTGATCTGCATAACTAAATGGGTAATACCAAGTACTCACCCATCCCAGAATGACCAGATTATGTATTTCTTAACTTTCGTGATCCGCATAAGTCATTTGGTACTCCCAAGTAGCCACCCATCCTAGAATTACCAGACTATGTATTGCTAACTTTTGTGATATGGATAAATCATTTGATAATCCCAAATAGTAACCCATCCTAGAATGACCAGACTATGTATTGCTTAACTTTCGTGATCTGCAAAAGTCATTTGGTACTCCCAAGTAGTCACCCATGCTAGAATGACCAAACTATGTACTGCTTAACTTTCGTGATCTGCAAAAGTCATTTGGTAATCTCAAGTAGTAACCCACACTTGAATGACCAGACTGTGTATTGCTTAACTTTCGTGATCTGCATACATCATTTGGTAATCCCAAGTAGTCACCCATCCTAGAATGACCAGACATTGTATTGCTTAACTTTTGTGATCCTCATAAGTCAGTTGGTAATCCCAAGTAGTCACGCATCCTAGAATGCCGAGACCATGTATTGCTTAACTTTCGTGATCTGCGTAAGTCATTTGGTAATTCCAAGAAGTCACCCATCCTAGAAGGACCACACAATGTATTGCTTAACTTTCGTCATCTGCATAAGTCATTTGGTACTCCCAAGTAGTCACCCATCCAAGAATGACCAGACTATGTATTGCTTAACTTTCGTGATTTGCATAATACATTGGGTAATCCCAAGTAAGTCACCCATCCTAGAATGACCAGACTATGTATTGCTTAACTTTTGTTATCTGCATAAGTCATTTGGTAATCCCAAGTAGTCACCCATCCTAGAATGACCAGTCTATGTATTGCTTAACTTTCGTGATCTGCTTGAGTCATTTGGTAATCCTAATTAAGTCACCCATCCTAGAATAGCCATACTATGTATTGCTTAACTTTCGTGATCTGCATAAATCATTTGGTAATCCTAAGTAAGTCATCTATCCTAGAATGGCCAGAATATGTATTGCTTAACGTTCGTGATCTGCACAAGTCATTGGGTAATCCCAAGTAGTCACCCATCCTAGAATGACCAGACTATGTATTCCTTAACTTTCGTGATCTGCATAAGTCATTTGGTAATCTCAATTAACTTTTGCGATCTGCATAAGTCATTTGGTCATCCCAAATAGTCACCTATGTTAGAATTACCAGACTATGTATTGCTTAACTTTCGTGATCTGCATAAGTCATTTGGTAATTCCAAGAAGGCAGCCATCCTAGAATGACCACACTATATATTGCTAACATTTAAAATTGTCAAATCGACCTATAATCCACAAGCACCTTCAAAATTGTCAAATCGGACCTATAATGCACAAGCACCATCAAAATTTTTAAAATCGGACCTATACTGCACATATATCATGCAATCCCAGGGGATACTTGGTATTCTGTTGGTGCACATCCACCTATGGCATACAATCCCCGGCAACGCCGGTTGTTCTGCTAGAACATATACACCTAGTTTATCCAATCCTTTGCAATGCCGGGTATTTTGCTAGTACAGATACCACCTATGTACCATCCCGGGCGACGCTGTGCATTTGGCTAGTACATATATCAACCAATTTTTTTCTAATACCGGGTGTCGCCGAGTGTTCTTCCAATCCCAGGCCATGCCGGATAATCAGCTAGTATATATGTCGTGCTATTGCTATGTCATACTATTACAGGCGACGCTGGGTATTTTGCTCGTACATATGCACCAATTCTGTCCAATACGCATCTGTTTTTTTTACTTGGTCTTTTGGCTAAGATCAAACTACAGTATCTGTTCTTAGAAAAAAGTTGTCTCGTCTTTCGCCCCCTCCTCCCACTAACTCATAATATGCCTCTCACCTTCCTCAAAAATATATAATACGCATTTGTTTTACTTGGTCTTTTGGCTAAGATCAAAGTGTAGCATCTGTTCTTAGAATTAAAGCGGTTTCATCCTTCTCTCCCCACCCCTACTAAGAAAATCAGGAGAGAACAAAACGTCAATCGAAAATAAGTAGAGCCTTCTAAATAATAATGTTTTTTGTTCAGCTTTGATTTTTGGAATATGACATCTAAATATAAGGGAGGTAACTTACATATTATAACAATTATTGTATATTAATCTAAATGAATTCGACAATGAAGCTACACTCAAGAGAGGTCACTTGCATATTATAACAATGATTGTATATCAATCTAATGGAATTAGACAATGAAGCTACATTGAAGGGAGGTCACTTGCATATTATAACAATGATTGTATATTAATCTAATGCAATTCTACAATGAAGCTACATCAAAGGGAAGTCACTTGCATATCATAACAATGATTGTATATTAATCTATTGGAATCTGATAATGAAGCTACATCTAAGGGAGGGCACTTGCATATTGTAACATAAATACTGCGAAAGCACCTTCTAATTTTTTTAAATCGGACATATAATGCACAAGCACCTTCAAAATTTTCACATCGGACATATACTGCACAAGCACCTTCTAAAGTTTTCAAATTGGACTTATACTGCACAAGCACCATCCAATTTTTTCAAATCGAACCTATAGTGCACAAGCCCCTTCAAAATTGTCAAATGGGACCTATACTGCACAAGCACCTCCAAAATTGTCAAATCAGCCTAGAATCAACAAGCACCTTCAAAATTGTCAAATCGGACCTATAATGCACAAGCCCCATCAAATTTATTCAAATCGAACCTATAATGCACAAGCACTTTCAAAATTGTTGAATCAGACCTATACTTCACCTATATCATACAATGCGAGGCGACACTTGGTATTCTGCTAGTACACATCCACCTATGTCATACAATCCCGGGCGACGCCGGTTGTTCTGCTAGTGCATATACACCTACTTTATCCAATCCTTGGTTATGCCGGGTATTTTGTTGGTACAGATACCAACCTATGTAATCCATCCCGTGCGACACTGGGCATTTGTCTAGTACATACATCAACCAATTTTTTCCAATCCCAGGCGTCGTCGAGTGTTCTTCAATCCCAGGCCATGCCGGGTAATCAGCTAGTATATATGTCGTGCTAGTGCTATGTCATACTATTACAGGCGACGCTGGGTATTTTGCTCATACATATGCACCAACTCATGCCCTGTCCCCTCCTCCCTCTCTCCAATACGCATCTTTTTTTTACTTGGTCTTTTGGCTAAGATCAAAGTATAGGATCTGTTCCGGCAGATACTGCAGCAAATACTATATGTGGGAAACCCCCACATATAAGACCTTGGTCAATGTAGGGGCAACCCTTCATACCAACTGTCACTATCCAGCTCCCCTACTTCCCGGGGAGTTGGTCCCCATTTCCCCTTCACTCCTCACATTAAAAATCGGCCTTGTGCCTAATTTGCCCAGTGGGAGAGCAAATAAATACCTCAAAGTGTAGTATCTGTTCTTAGAAATAAAGCGGTTTCATCTTTCGCCCCCTCCTCCCACTAACTCATAATATGCCTCTCACGTTCTTCAAAAATATATAATACGCATTTTATTTTTTACTTGGTCTTTTGGCTAAGATCAAAGTGTATTATCTGTTCTTAGAATTAAAGCGGTTTCATCCTTCTCCCCCCGCCCCCACTAAGAAAATAAGGAGAGAAACAAACCTCAATCCAAAATAAGGATGGCCTTCTTTGATTTTTAGAATATGATATCTAAATATAAATTATGCATCTTTTTTAATAGGAGATAATGCTCGGCAACAAATTAAGCTGTATAAGACGGTTACTTGTTTTTTAGGCTAAGATCAAAATGTAGTATCTGTTCTTAGAAAAAAAGCGGTTTCATCTTTCGCCCCCCTCCTCCCACTAACTCATAATATGCCTCTCACCTTCCTCACAAATATATAATACGCATTTTTGTTACTTGGTCTCGTGGCTAAGATCAAAGTGTAGTGTTCTTAGAATTAAAGCTGTTTCATCCTTTCCCTCCACCCCACTAAGTAAATATAAATTATGCATCTTTTTTTAATAGGAGATAATGCTCGGGAGAAAATTAAGCTGTATAAGACGGTTACTTGGTCTTTTTGGTTAAGATCAAAGTGTAGTATCTGTGCCTAGAATCCAAGCGGTCTCATCATTTTCGTAGGAACAAACGTTACTCGAAAATAAGGAGGATATAGGCCTGGGGTGTGATCAAATACAATCACTCTTATATGTTTGCTTATTTACATTTTAAAACGCAGTAAAACGAATCTCGTTTCCTGTCTAGACATCTCTCTCTGTCTGTCTCTCTCTGTCTCTCTCTCTTTCACTCTCTCTCTCTCTCTCTATTTGCGTGTCTCTATCTCTCTCTCCCTCTCACTCCGTCTTCCTTATCCTAAAGACTGTTACTAAAAAGGAAAATAGCGTCTCGCTTTGTTTTGTTTTTTTAGTAAAAACATCGATGGTTAATATTTTTTGTAAGCGTATTTTTTTTTTTACTTCACATTTTTTGCTTGTTATTTTTCGTTTAACTATCGTATCTAATTATTTTTAACGTACTAAAACTTTGGTAACGTTCTCCTAACGTGAAATTTTTGGCATTTTGATGTGCATGTGTGTCTTTTTTTACCGATAACAAAAGTCTCTATTCAATGTTTTCATAAACCTATCGCCTTTACAGCTTGCTTACGCCAGGGTCACGTGACATGACTCAGCGTTTATTAAATTACGTATAAATATCATTAAAATGTCACTTTTTTTGGGGCCCCCTGCAGAAAATCGATCAGTTGACCTACTTCTGATGGTCCCTTTGGGCTAATTTTTCGATATTTGTCATCCGGAAGGTGGGGCTTTCATGTGAGATCAAGTTTGTGAATTTTTTTTGTGTCTGTCAAAAGTTTTTAGCAGACACACAAACATACATACATACATACAAACATACATACATACATTTTCGATTTTATATATATAGATGTTATATGCGGTGACGCTATATCTGACGTTTACTACTCATACTCTATGGCATAATTTTTTATGCTGTAAACAAACAAACGAATATATAATGATACTTATGCCCTTATGTATATATATATATATATATATATATATACATATATATGCACATATATCATATATGTATATATAGTTGGTACTATGAGACAAAACTACATTAATTTTTAAGACTTTTGGAAGATTACAATGCTTTTTTATGGTTAAAAGTTCATGACGATTGGAAAAAACAAACCTATATATTCAAGTTTATAAAATAGGCCCAAATTTGCTTACATTTGTATAGATGGTATCCTGGGAGCAGCTTCGGTTTTATTTGTTTCGATTCTCTCCCCTGTGGCATTGCCAGGCAACTAATATATATATATATATATATATATATATATATATATATATATATATATATATATATATATATATATACCATTTACTCTGAAAAATTCATAACTTTATTAATCTTAGCGAATATTCATCAGAATTTGGTAAATTAAGGATACTTGCAAAAGTAATGCCCTGAATCCAGTGGTGGCCTATGTGATATTTGCTTTTCTAGTTGAACATTTATCGGATCATCCATCAGATAGAGCCTATTTTTAACAATTTTTACAGCCATAATATGTTTCAATCATAGTCATTTTTCTTCTAGTTTTGCATATTAATTAAAAATGTCTTATATTTCTTTAAAAACTTTGTCTTTGGTGGAGGGAAGACTAAACTTGCCGGTTGTTTTCAAATGATCTGAAAGATCAACAAAGGGAGACTTGAGTTTGAACATTTTTCATACGTTATATCTCCGTCTTTGGTTCTCTATCCTTAAAGTAAATTTCATAGTGTATAAGGATTATTTGACAATGGAGATATTCATGATCCTAATCGAGGTAACCTATCAGAAATATGTATGAATCAAGTCTTCTCCTGATCATTTTAATTCATAGCAGCAAGTTTAAGTTTTCCTCCTCATCAAGGCCAGAGATTTTCGATATATATATATATATATATATAAATATATATATATATATATATATATATACATATATATAGATAGATAGATAGATATATAGATAGATAGATAGATAGATAGATATACATATTGTAGAGAATTAAAGGAAATACGTGGGGGCTCTTTAAATTGAGATTAACTAAGATATAAGTTGCTGAACATATAATGTAGATCTTAAGTATATTAA
Source organism: Euprymna scolopes (assembly GCF_053919585.1). Classification (NCBI taxonomy): domain Eukaryota; kingdom Metazoa; phylum Mollusca; class Cephalopoda; order Sepiida; family Sepiolidae; genus Euprymna; species Euprymna scolopes. Next base: position 66,037,878 of record NC_136490.1, on the reverse strand, counting down.
GAAAATTATCGACAATAAAAATATATACTCATATATGTAAATGTGTTAATCAATTTAAATAAGGACAGGAAATCGATGTGATAAAGATTTTCAGATTCTCTTGAATCTTAGGCATTTTGAATCCAACGAGTCACATCATATGCAAGGCGAGTTATGTACATATATTTTTATTCATCCTCTATTGCAATTTTAGCGAACGAATACTGTTAAAATAATTTAACAAACTTTCTCTCTTTGTAACACGTCTGATAAAAATTGATTCAAGGGCTACTCTTTTTCTTTAAATAGGAATACAATCGGCTTTAAGCGCTATGCGTGAAATCTTTGAATAAGACTTTTTTTAGACATATGATTTCTTCGATTCTAGTTGGCTGGAATAATACTTTTACGTCAATATTCTTAGCCAATCATGAGTCGATATATTCTCACAACCTAAGCTCAGTTTAACATTTTCTGATACGTATTTTAAAGCACTGAACGCCTGATACTGGTAGCAACAGAATATGTATTGAAGATGAAGCATGTGATTGAATCCTATTTTTTAGATTAAACTATGAAAAATGAATGAGATAAATTATATACTAGAAAATACATTTAACTCTGATGATATATTTAAGTAATAATTGATTTCAAATATTACAATTTATAAATATTACCCATGGTAGAAATTAATGGTAAAAATAAGTGTCTCTAAAATTAAAGATTCTATGCTAAGTGTAGTTTTGTTCCAGTTGGTTAACAAGTACGCCCAAGGATAGAGCACTGCTGCCATATCTAGGCAAGAGCTGCTAAAAACAGCATATCCTGCCTTGAAAGAGTACAAAATAGACTTCGAAGGGTAACGGGGGATGCCCTTTACTCTTATCTGCAAACTCTTTCCCAAAGAAGGGACGTTGCGAGCCTGTTATTGCTTAATCGTTATTACCATGGCAAGTGTTCGTCTGAGCTCCAATTTTTGGTCCCCCCTCGCCAATCTTTCACCAAAAACATCCGTCTAGCTGAAACCACTGTCGATAATTTTCCCCACTCTTTATATGTGCCTAAATCAAAACGTAGATTCCATGAACAAAGCTTCTTTCTTAGAAGTGCACGCCCGTGGAACTCTCTTCGGTTTCCCTGTTTCCCACCTGAGTGCAACTTGGATATCTTCAAGTCCAATATAAATAAGTTCTTATTGAACCGCCCCCTTTAGTAAGACACTTTCTCAGATCTCCATTAGTAGCGATTACTACGATATTATCCCATTGATTACTGTACACGCAATAACCATTATCCCGAGTGGGCTCCAGGCCTTGATAAGTGGTGACTTCCTTGTAAAAAAAAACCTTCTTGTTGCGAGTGTCTTTCAATGAGGCATACTATCCGAATTTGCTGAGAAATAGAATTTGCACTCTGCCAAATAAGAGAGAGTGGACTGAGCGGCATACTTTCAGAAGTAGTATAGGTATTTAATTTCAGAGGTAGTATAGGTATTTACTTTCAGAAGTAGTGGAGGTATTTAATTTCAGAATTAGTATAGGTATTTAATGTAAGAACGAATATGAATCATACGTACACCGGGTAGTGCAGGAGAGTATTTTTATTTTAAGGGTACGATTACCAAAAGATTTGAGATCTATCGAGAAATTTTTATAAGCCTGCGTATGTGCAGAGCGATGAATTGGTAGGTTTTAGAAAAAGGAATGGGGCGAACTAAAGAATGAGGTTAAAGAGAAGTATAAGCGAGGAAACATCGAGTTATCTTGCCAGTTTAGTAATAAGTTTTAAAAACTCACCGGGTGAACAGCATAGCTTTTATGTTTTTATTTCAGTAGGAAGTTTAGCACAAATTTTCCTTAGAAAATAGCAGTTTGGAAATGAGGCGAATGTATATTAAATAAGAAACATGGTGACCTTGTTTTGTTTTGTTTTCTTTTTTTAACATTGAATGAATTGATTATGTGGAAAAGCAAAGTAGGTGATTATGGGGGGGGTAACGCTCTTATAATCTGAGACTTTTCGATTGCATCACATTACATGAAGTGTATCATTAATTTTTTTTCTATTAAATCGCACCTAAACATGCATTTTAGCACAATACAGATTTGCTCGACTTCAAAGGCAACAAGATGTTTGGATTTATTTTTATAATATAGAAAATGTAAATATTTTGTACGAAATAATGTTTTTAAAAGGTTATGGGATTTATTCAGAATTAATACAGCTCTCCTGAGTAACTTAACAACAACTACACTCAGAAGAGCGTCCGACATACTCGAACACAAATTGTTTCGTTTACTTTGGATTAGAAACCGATGGTAGCGAGGTTTTTCGGATCAGTCCAAAATACCCCCTATACACAGAAACACACGCACACACACACAGTGCGGGATCAGATTTTGCATGCAAAAGTATTTGAGGAAACAACAAGTAAGTCAAAAATCTTATTTGATAACAAAAAAAATAAAGCAGAGGGAATATGGTGAAGAAAAAGGTGATTACACGTGAATGGATAGTCTGGTGGAAGATAAATAATCCAGTGAACGTAAAATCGAAATATATAACTTCAAGAAAGTTAATTGAATTTCAATTTGCACAAGGAAAATCCAAGGAAATCCCGTAATTGGAAGATGGTCCAAAATAATCCAAAAGCAGACATCCATCGAATAATTAACAAAAATGTGTACAAAGAGAAAAAGGAAAAAAATCCAATAATATTAATAAAAGAAAAATAAGATATGCTTTTCACTCTACTGCCAAGGTATAAATATAAATAATTTTATTTTATATATATATATATATATATATATATATATATATATATATATATATATATATATATATATATATATATAACCGACGTTACCGATCCTACGGGGGTACGAACGCGCGTGTACGGTGTGTTTTAGAAAGACCCGTAAAACAGCGGTAGGATCGGTAACGTCGGTTATATATATATATATATATATATATATATATATATATATATATATATATATATACAACTACTTAATTTACTCATATAAAATTAATATACGAAAGTATAGATTTATGCGTAAACTTTAAGTATTTACTTCAAAAGTGCTCAATACGTAGGTAGAGCTAGTTAGTAATTTATAAAATATATATGGCGATTAAGCTACACTGAATATTCCGCGTTTCATCCACTCTAGGACTCTTCAGGTTTATGCGCGAATTTTGTGGTTGTTTGTCGTTTTTATATGCGCACCTTCTATTGAGATTTTAGTTAGCCAATCAGCTTTCTAGCATCCACCGCGCTATTCCTATCAGCCAATGAACATGCACTTACCGGACAGTTTGACTTCTGGTTGACCTGTTCCTTTGTGTGTGCTCTATTTAGCCTGGATATTTAGTTTCTTAATCTGTTTTAAAACAAGGTTAGTGTTTTTTTTATCAATGTTAGTTTATATATATATATATATATATATATATATATATGTATACATATATGTGTGTGTGTGTGTACATACATATATGCATATATATATATATATACATATATATATACATAGATATATATGTGTGATCGTTTATGTATATTTATGTTTATTTTATTTATTTATTTATTTGAAACGCGAAATATTCAGTGTAGCTTAATCGCCATATATATTTATAAATTACTATATATATATGTATATGTATATATATATATATATATATATATATATATATATATATATATATATAACCGACGTTACCGATGCTACCGCTGTTTTACGGGTCTTTTTTAAAACACACCATACACGCGCTCGCACACACACACACGCACACACACACACACACACACACACACATATATATATATATATATATATATATATATATATATATATATATATATATATGGAGAAAGAGAATGAAGTAAGCGGAATATTTTAATTATTTAAAGAGAATTCTAATGTAATAGGTGTATTCCTACAAAGGCCAATTCTTATTCAGTTTTATCATTAATTTCTTTGATCTTACCATGACGTGTATGTTTTATTTTTTGAGTTGTTTTTATCATTTTAAAACTTTTTTAATTCCCTTTCTCTTAACATTTTTAGTCTATTTTTTTCTGTGTTCGTTATTTTACAATTCTCATTGACAAGTCACCTCGAGGTTGACAAATATCAAATTAATTCTCAAAGCTATAATACGAAATGAGATATGCGTGCTTAAAAGGTTGTGTTAAATAGATTTTATGCTATTCTATAAATACAAATTGTAATTTAGGAGATTGAAATTACAATGAGTAAAAATAGCGATTATTTGTGTCTTATTTCCAACAAGAAACAACCTATGAAATTACGCGGAAACTATACTAATTGAAAAAGCTAACAACAAACCTATTTTTTCTTCATTTATTTTTAGTAAAATATAGAAAATCGTGAAAACTATTTAACTTATTCAATTAAAAACATTTGAAAGTTTTCTAACGCCTTAATTAAAGTTTGCATTCAAAATACGTCCATTTTATTTACGCGTTTAGTAATGGAGATATTATTATTTCATTAAAAAAAAATAATTTCATTCGAAAATTATGAAGAAACAGCCACTGGACGCTAAGGTTTAATGATATTAATGGATGACGAGTTAAATAATGATGAATAATATGAGCAATGATCAACAGAATTACCAAAATATGAATAGTTACAGTGACAGTTTGTGACACGTATGGATGACTTTGTATTTGAAGACGGTTGGTTGGTTGGTTGGTTGTTTTTGCTTTACAGCGTATCAACCCTTTTTAGTTATTTAATGCCGAATCCGGTGATTTTGAAGAAAAAATTTTTAATAGAATATATTTGTTTTTTTTTGCGTGCCAGTTTCTATTTAACCCATAGTTGGGACCCTAACAGGTACTACCACTCCGGGTCAGAGTGGACCTGGGAGCAATGGCAATTAAAGGGTGGTCCCACACATCCAAAAACCCGCAAGCTGGGGCCTCACCATCGGATATAGTTTAAGGTTATATCCAGGACCGTATTTGAAGACGGTTTGTAGTGTAATGGAGACATTTGCCACAGTTTGGGCATTTTTAGAAAGTGACGTGTTTACACAAATTCAGATTGACACACACCACAGTGAGAAAAACGGTAAATTCTTTTCAGTTGTAGTTATTAAACGAATTTTTCTTGAAAGTGTATTTTTTTTATTTTTTTACAAATGTGTCACAACTTATAAAGTCCAGAGACTACTTGAAGGTAAGTGTTAATGAGTGTACGGTAGTTAATGAGACACTATCATAGTAATCGTTAGAGGTTGAAATTTAGCTTTTAGCAGCCCCAATGTGTTATTATGTAAGATATCATGAACGTATGCATTTTGCCGAGTCGAATTTCCTTTTTGTTTGTTTGTCTCGGACACAACGTATTGGTTTTGACTGTTAAAATATTAAAGCAGATTTATGACTACCTAAAAGTTCTTGTGATCTGCATATACCTAGTATTGTTTTTTTTCCTTGAGTTAGTTGTTTGTAGTAAAAAACTGTTTTCAGTTTGGGCTTTTAATCGCATTATTGAGTTTTGAAAATGAAAAGAAAAAGATGTAATAACATAAATGAATTGTTTATTTTAGGCGAGTGCGTCAGTATTCTAACCATGAACAAAAAAGTCAGGCCGTATTTGATCACCTTTGATGTTATTCAGATAATTACTGGTTTTATATGAGAATACGGCACAATCACGTTTACACACCAGTTCTCGCCACATCACCGAAGTTAAGCAACGCTGAGCCTAGCAAGTAGCAGATGGGTGACCATTTGAGAAGGCGAGGTGATATATGTGCCGCGAGGTAAAACACCAGGTTGAGAAACTGGCGTAGGATATTCTTCTCTCGAGAGCAGAGCTTAAGCCGTGGTAGGCAACTCAACTAGTGATAGTTTCACGATAAAAAAATGCCCTTGCTAGCTCTGGTGAAGCACCAAGTAATCTATTACGGAAAACATTTGAATTACACTACAAACTTATGTGAGTTCCATCTCGGCTGCATGCTACGTTTTTTTATAAGATTCTAATAAGCACACTAGCAGTCGATATTACATAGGGAATTCCATGTTTCCTGTCAATAAATATATTGCTTTTATTAAACTATTACAGTCAAATAATTTGCTGCTGACCCATTGATATGCAGCATACTCTTATTTTTTTATTTTTTAAAAGATTATGCAGAACCGCAAGCATCTTCAAGTAGATGGAAAGCATTTCAACTTTAAAGCAACTATACTGAGGATAGGAACAATGTTTTGCAGTAGATTCTTGTGCACGGTAACTGGAATGTTATCAGAACCAGTTTTCTTATGTTGGTATTGAAATTCTGGATAATTTAACAAGATCTAGGATATGTTTACGGATATTATTTCAAGTATATTCAAATATAGAGGGGAATTCTGAAAGTATGATCCGCCGTGTGCAAATGGTTGAATTTGTAACAAGGTCCTTGTAAAAGATTTGGATTAGTTTGAGTATAAGAAAACCGAAGTTACGCAGCTATACAGGGTGTCCGTTACTTTATTCCCCTCCTGCAACACATTTATAACAAAAACTCATCAAGCTATAAACTAAAGAAAACTCTCCTGAACAAAGCTGTTTTTGTTTCTGAGAACTACCCTTTTGTAGAACATAATACAACTAGGCTGCTTCTCAACTAAATTTAACGCGTCGTTTTCAAGTCCAATATTAACAAATACTTGCTGAGGTGTTCTCTTAAAGATTCAATTTACTTCTCAATTAAAACAATTTTTACTATGCTCCATGCGTTGTTTTTGGTGGCACCTTGGACACTTATTGATTCTTATCCTCGGGTTGCTTTGGGTCTTTACAACCTGTGACATATTAGTGCATAAAATCATTGAAGATATTTCCAGAACAAATTTTGCATTAAAAATCGATCATAGGACTGTCTACTTAAATCAGCATTAACAGAACTAACGTTTTACATAACTGTACCGAATATTAAGTCTTCAATTACCAGAAGAACTTTACGTCGAACTTAATTTTACGTATTACTTCATCAGAAACATAATAAGGATAGTTTACGTTTGGAATTACATAATCCGTGTTAGTACAAATACAAATATGTGACATTCTTTACCTATTATTTCGTTATGTTTAATATCCTTAACAGTGTTGGGAGTGTAATTGGGTGCTTTCGATGGTTCCACGGGGAATGCTCTTTAAAAGCGTTCAATAAGACTTCGTAATAAATGCAAACAGTGGTAGGCAGAGACTCCTTTCACATCGCCTACTTCACAGAAGTGTAGGAGAACGGAAGGGTTTTTTTCCAGAACCAACACCACTTACTTGTGATCCTCAACTAATAAAGATGAATGTTTTGCTATTCATTTTATTGAACTTGCAAAACATGCTACGAGCGTGTTTTTTTTACATGGAGGTCACCACTTACCAAGGCCCAGAAGCTACTCGGGGATAAGTGTTATTATTAAGTTGTATTAAATAAATCGAAATTCCATGCACATTCACAAAACTATCATATTGCTAGAGGTGCCAATTAAAAGCTAATAGCTGAAAACGATTTGAGATCAAGTCAACACGTTTGCTATCATTAGATATACGGTAGTTTATTCGAAAAGTTTCACAATGAATATTATTGATAGTATTGACTCTTGATTCGACGATAATAAAAGTGAGTAGTATTATTACATCAATGACAGCAACAAATATTTCACCCCTCACTTCAGTGTACATAAAATAACCCAAACTCACAGCTTTCTTCGTTGCAACATTTTTACATACACGACGCATTTTGAATCCATACGATTAATTGAATCAATATTAATATTTCCCCCGTATTTGTGGTAGTTTCAACTTGTCGTAGCTTTACAGTGACCAAAAACGAATGAGATTTAAAAGAAGAAAAAATAAGAATATGTATTACAGAACGTAAAGTAGTAATTCGATCTCAGAGACTTTTCTTGATTCGTTATGACAATGCGAGTGATCAAACAGTATTATAGATCAGGCATTTCAAACTCAGATTCCCACAAGGGCCATAGGAATGAGTTTGTGCTGTTATGAGAAACGTATTTCTGCAATTATAATTGAAATCGCTTAATAAAAGTTGTTGCATATATCTTTTAATTTATAAAAAATTCCATAGTTTAGGCTTAATCAAAAATGTAAGTGCAAACGCACGTAGTGTTTAGCAAAACATAAGCTAAGAAAAATTGCATGAGATATAAATGTATTCTTTTTTTCAATATAACACCATATTAAATTTATCGTATCTTAATGCAACAGCAGCAAACCCATTACAGATAAATTAAAGAGTTTTAAATCGACAAGTACTCAAACAGGTTGCATGTTTTATACCGAGGTTGACACCTATTGTCAACAATATTTGGGATGTCACGTTGTAATTAGTGTGCAGTTCTGACTTTTTTCAGAGATGTCAAGTAATAACCATTTAGTTATCTGAAAAATGTTAACATGGCTGATTGCAAATATTTAATCGGGTGTCATGATATTACTGTCTGTAGCTGCTTTGATAGTAAAAATAGCGCTAACTTGACAACACCTGTGTCCGTCACGTTCTAAAGGTTCCCTCAGTGTCGTGTAAGGTTTGGAGTTTTGTATCGTACTTGAGTATTCGAGTGTAAACTATGCTAAAATGCGGTCCGATTGAAAACCTTCTCCACCGCAGATTTAATTTGGTACCATGCTTAGAAAAGCAATGCCAATAAAGACCGTTTTCTTACAGGTAAAGATAAAATGACCTCACTCCTTTTTTGACACATCTTGTAGTTTAATCTTATGTCGCAACTGGTCTTTCTTTGTGGCAAAAGAGCTTGCAACGCCGTATGTAACTCACGGCTGAGATATATCAGCACAAGAATAATTGTGCGGATATTAACCGTTTGTATATAATTACAATAGGTCTGGAAATACTTGTAGTACTTACCAACAAAACAAACGCCCACGTGTTTGTGCCTTGTATAGGCATGCGCGACAACAAAACTTGGGTTTTTATAAGCGGAAGTCTCGAGGTTGTCAGGAATCTACAGGCGCATGCGCAAGAGGAGGGATTGAGATAGTGGTATAAAAGGCAGGTCGAGTGAGAAGGTTGTTGTTGTTGTTATCATTGGACGTTACAGTGACACGTGCGTTAGCAGGTGATTAAGAGGCTGTTTTTTTGTGTGTGTCAAGTCGCGCACCTCGGTAAAGATCATATAAGTCGTGCCCCTCGGTGAAGGTGAAGGTAATAATATTTACATTCGACATCAACCATTCAACGACCGTGATAGTGTTCAATGAACCAATAACTTACCATAGTTATTTACATGAGTTATACAGGCAATGCAGTACAACCAAAACACACTTGCCATGTAACATCCGACGCGTTGCTTATCGAAAACATACTCTCATGTAACCGATATGTACTGTATTTTATCGAAAATTAATATTTTGTTCTTTATGGGGAAAAATTAAAAAAAAAGTTTGATTTTTTAAAGTCAATAATCACACTATCATTTGATACATAAAAAAGGTACATACGATATGCGCTACCCAGTGCCATGAAAGATAACATTATGGCAGACATTTCAGTGCACCGCATATCCATAAACATTTGAGTGCAAACAATATTAAAAGCTGCGCTTCCAGAAGAATCGAACTCCAGCGGAGATTTCTTTAAGCCTCCTGCTTAGAATAACAACGAAAAAAGGTAATGATTAAATGGCTTATTTTAAATATAGAATTGCAGCACGATATATAATTAATTGATACAAATAATGCACCAACCATTCATTTAATTTATATATAATCAATAGACATAAATCACATTAAATGTTAACATATTTCGCTAACACAACTGATTAGAATTAAAGCCATTTCCTTATTTTCTGCAATATTTGCATTCTTACCTTTTCACATACACACACCCACACACTCACACACACACACACACACACACACACACATATATATATATATATATATATATATATATATATATATATATACATATATATGTGTGGGGAGTATGTGTGTGTGTATAGGGAACTTTATCTGTGCATATACGTTTGTGTGAATGCCATGCCTTTGAACTTGTGGACGGCTAAGCCAGTATTTTGTAAATCCTCACAAAAAGACTTGATGTATCTCGGAGTGGCCGTACATAGTTTTTTTATCGGTCTGTCTGATATATAATGCATATTATTTAAATAACAACTTAACGAGGAACAATTAATTGATAATTATGAAAATACTATGATTTGTTAGCCATCGTGAAGAACAATATATTTCTTTCATTATACAAAAAAACAAGTATTATCGTGAGATTGTCCCGATGGAAAATGCCAGGATCGTGATCAGCTACTGTATTCGGGTTTGTGCTTAACATTGAGAGCTGGAGAATGTTATGAGTTTAAGAATTATATATGTTAGAAAGATACTAATGTATGAGTATTGACTCTTGAATCCTCGAAGGGAATTGTTTTATAAACGGGTCAAACTAAATCAAATTTAAAATCCTTAGATTTTCAAATGTCTATAATATGTCCCTCAAAACTATGAACAAATAGACGAAACCAAAAACCACATAATAATGCAACAGACTAGCTCCAAATAAATATAAGGCTACTGCGTGGAGAAGACAGCGAATTGTGAATTCTAAAACACTTTCACCTTGAACATGCAGACAAATGACTCTGTGTGAAAACTTCTAGTGAGTGCAAACATTGATAATAATAATAATAATAATAATAATAATAATAATAATAATAATAATAATAATAATAATAATAATAATGCCAAGAACAACAAAAAAGAAGATTGAAAAATGAAGAGAAAAATAAGAAGAAGTTGGAAAAGATAACGAAAAATGAGGGGAAGAAAAGGAGAGCTAAGAAAATTAAGAGAAAAATAGAAAATAAAAACAAGAAGAAAAGAGAAAATGAAATTAGACAAAAAATAAAAAAATGTGGCGGACAATAACAAGAAAAACGTAGAAAAAGAAATTGTAACAAAAAAAAAATGACAACAAAAATTCAACGAAGAAACAAAAAGAAAATAAATTAAATAGAATTTTAAAAAAAGAAAGAAAAGTGTAATTCAAAAAAGTGAGAAAAAGTTAAACAAAAAAAAAACACGCATAAAACCGGATTAAACCATATCATTTTAGAAATAAACACGGAAAAGTAGAAAAGTAAAATAAAATAAAACTATGATAAAAAGTATAAACGTTACAAGGAATATCGTAGAAAGGGAATAGAAGATAGAGGTATAGATATAGAATATAGGAAAGGATAAATATTTAGATAGAAATATAGATGAATAGTTAGGGAGAGAAAGAAAGAGAATTTGAACATTATAAGTTGTTTCCTAGCCATTAATCCCATCTTGATTTTTCGGTCGGCTCTGATGGACGACTATTTTCATTTGTTTTGGTTGACCCATCTTGAGCTACGCCATCTCTGAACTCTTTTATACTAATGCACACACTCTCACCAACTCTCTATTTATCGCTTTCTTCCCTCTCACTCTCTAACTGTCTCTCTCTATTTCGAACCGCTTATCAATACGCCCAATTGAAAAACCAACAACAACAACAACAACAACAACAAAGAAACAACATAAACCCATTATTCGTCCCTATTTGTTTTCACCCCTTGTCTAACGCTAATGAAACAAAGGCTGAGGTGAAGAGGCGTTGGAAAATCGCTGTCAATTCCACGCGTTGTTCAAAACAAAGACGCGGGTGTGGGTGGGTTACCATTTCGCTGTCGAAGCAAATAGATATCAAAGACACAGTTTAACGAGCAGTTTTTCCCCGCCAAAAACTGTTTCTTTTTTGTTTCGTTTATCTTCACGTCTTCTGGCTGCCATTGTTTATTCGAGCAGTGCGTGCGATTTTTTCTGCCGTTTTCTCTTTGTTTAGCTAATATTATTTATTTATTTATTAGGCCTCCTTGGGCATCTCTTACCTTAATCAATAATCCCATTTCAACTTTTAATGAAAACAAAACCTATATATGATTATATATATATATATATATATATATATATATATATATATGTATATATATATATGTATGCATATGTGTATATATGCACATAAATATATTTATATAGATGAACACACGCACAACAAAGACACGCATATTTATCGAGATAAAATACACTCTGCCGTAAACATATCGTGGAACCTGAATGTATGAAAGACAGAATAACAAAATTAAAAAAAAAAACAACACACACGAGCTTCTTGCTGTACCATGCTCTTAAATGATTAAACCGTATCACAGTTTTTTTTGTTTTTTTACACAGGCATCACCAATTTATCAAGGCCAAGAGGGCACTCAAGGATAAGGGTTAAAGAGTATACAGTAAAAATTGGACAATATAGTAATCGTTAGTAATGAAAATTCGGTAAATATGTTAACTTATATGGAACGGCTCATCAAGAACTTATTTACGTTAGACTTGAAGACAACCATATTGTAGTCAGCCGGAAAGCAGGAAAACGGAAGACAATTTCACAGGTGTGCAGTTCTAAGAAAGAAGCTTTGTTCATGGAATCTACGTTTAGGTTTAGGCACAGATAAAGAGTGGGGGAATTATTGATAGTGTTTTCAGCTAGACGAGTGTTTCTTGTGAAAGTTTGGCGAGGAGGACCATAGACTGAAGCTCACCATTACCGATCATCATGGTGTTTCCTCGAAACTTGCTCGGCATTCATTAACCCTTATACTCAAGTGATATTTAGACTTTTATAAGCGATGAGGCTCTAGTAAAGCAAATGGATCTATACATATTTTTGGAAAACATCTGTTGCTCCGAACGAACCCACGAAATCTGTTTTAGTTTCAATTATTTAAATCAATTTCGCATTTAACTGTTTTTACATTGCCATTAACTCACTCATGCATATTTTTATCATTTACTTAATAGCATCTCCACGTGCTTTCGATCTCTTTTGTGCGGGAGTTTGTTAGGACAAGTTGTCTTGAGGATATTTCATCCTTCAGATAATCCCTTACAAAATGTTCAAGATAACATAATATTTCAAACCCCAAAATACCTATTCGACATGAGTACACATCAGCTCATACAAGGAATAGTGTACTTTCTCTTAATGACACCACCACCATTAACACCTCTTAGCCTGATACTGCAGTGGACTAGCTGTATTATTGTACTGGAATCCAGTCAAATTCGGAAAAGACAACAATACTGATAATAACTGTAATAAAATATATTGATCAAATGCGGGCATGTGTTCTTTAATGCATTACTAACTCACTCTATATGAAATAGAAGATAATCTTGATTGAATACTCGGATATATATATATATATATATATATATATATATATATATATATATATATATATATATATATATATATATTCTGCACGTCAGTACAGTTGGGGAAGCAGGGACCTGGAATGGAATTCCAAAGTCCAGCGGTTCTGGGGAAGAAACTACTAGAGTAGAAAGATCTTTTACATCTAGGGATTTCTACAGTGTGGGGTTGGGATTTTGCAGCCTGTCGGGTCTGTTGAGGGTGTTCACGTCGTGGGGGCACAAGTGATTGCAGTTCGTCAGAGCATTCACCACTAAAATACTTGTAGAAAAGGCAGAAGGATGCAACATTTCGTCGATGGGACAGAGGCTGAGGCTTAGATGCCAGTTCAGGGCCTATCAGGTTTGCGACTCTCTTTTGAACTTTGTCAAGGAGCGAGAGACTAGTAGCAGATGCACCAGCCCAGATGTGACAGCAATACTCCATACATGGGCGAATGGTTGCCTTATAGAGGTACAGGATACTTTCGGGTGTTAGTAGTTTTCTAGCACGTTAAAGTGAGCCCCCCCTTCCTTGCAGCGGCCCTGGCAAAGCCCTCGATGTAATTGTTCCAACTCATATTTCCTGTGAACGTTAGGCCAAGGAGTTTGAAAGACGTACTCTCAGATAAAGAGTCGTTGGCCATTGCTATAGGTGGTAGAAAAGGTTTCTTGTAATTATGGAATTAAACTAGTTTAGTCTTGGCGGCATTGAACGTGACCATCCATTTTTGTCCCCATTCCACTACAGATTGGAGGTAATCTTCTAGTGTTTCTGTCATTTCTTTAGATATGTGTTCATTTGTTTTCCTGTCGTGTCTGTTATAGAGTGTGGCGTCATCAGCATATATACCCATCTCAGAGGCAATTTTGTCGGGGAGGTTATTTATGAACATCCGGAACAGTAGAGGTCCAAGGATAGAACCCTGGGGCACTCCCGCATTTATATCATATTGTTTAGATGTACGACCGTCGAGGACAACCTGGATTGTTCTCTTATCTAGGAAGGATTTAATTATGTTAAGTATTCTACCAGTGATACCGTATGATCTAATCTTCCTGAGGAGACCCTCATGCCATACCCTGTCAAAAGCCTTAGATATATCTAGAGCTAGCGCTCTGCCCTCCCCCGCTTTGTCCAGTGAATGGTATATACGTTCAGAGATTACAGTTAGGATGTCTGCTGTGGAACGGGCTTGTCTAAATCCATATTGTTTGTCAGTCAGAAGCTTAGCATCTGTAAGGTGACGGACTAGAGCATGGTTTATTAAGGTCTCAAATATTTTGGCCAAAAGTGGGAGGAGGCTATTGGGGCGATAATTTAATCGGTCAGTTCTTTCGCCAGAATTCTTGAATACTGGTACCACAGAAGCAGTTTTCCAACAGCCCGGAAAGCAAGATTCATTAAGGCATTTGTTGTAGAGTTTGGAGAGAACTGGAGCTACTTCAGCTGAGCACTTTATTAATAGCACAGCTGGGATGACATCAGGCCCCCATGTTTTTTAAGTTTCAAGGTATTTTATGATAGCATGTACTTGAGCAGGGGTGATTTGTAGATCGTCTAGCGCGGCGTGTGTCCGCATAGGAAATTCAGGTAGGGGGTGGTTGGAAGGGTCTAGTGTGGAATTTGAGGCAAATCGACTGGCAAGCATGTTAGCCTTCTCGGTTGCTGAGCAAACAACCTCGTGATTGTTGGTTAGTGGGGGAATTGTTGATTGCCCATTATTTACTACACTGTTGTAGATTTTCCAGAAGTCACGAGTTCCTAGTTTTTGTGCTTCAATGCGTTTTTTAGCGGTTTCTATCTTTCTTAATGTTAAATAATATGTGGGTAAAAATATATATTGTCGACATATATTGTGTTAATTAATACGTGGGAAAAATATATATTGTTGACATATTTTGTGTTAATTAATACGTTGGCAGAATATATATTGTCGACGTAGGAAGTGTTAATAAATACGTGGGAAAATATATTTTCGACATATTTTGTGTTTATTAGTACGTGGGAAAACATATATTTTCGACATATGTTGTGCATATTAATACGTGGAAAAAGATATACTGTCGGCATATTTATTATTTATTAATACGTACGAAAATATATATTGTCGACATATGTTGTGCATATTAATACGTTGAAAAAGATATACTGTCGGCATATTTATTATTTATTAATACGTACGAAAATATATATTGTCGACATATGTTGTGCATATTAATACGTTGAAAAAGATATACTGTCGGCATATTTATTATTTATTAATACGGACGAAAAATATATATTGTCGGCATATTTAGTGTTTATTAATAGGTACAAAAATATATATTGTAGACATATTTTTTATAAATTAATACGTAGGAAAAATAAATATTGTCGGCATATTTTGTGTGAATAAATATGTGAGAAAAATATATATTTTCGACATATTTTGTTTTAATACATGGGGAAAAATATATTGCCGACATAGTTTGTATTTTATACGTGGGAAAAATATATATTGTTGACATATTTTATTGTTAATTATGACGTAGGAAAAATACATATTGACGATATACTTTGTATTTATAAATCCGTAGGACAATATATATTGTCGACATATTAAGTGATAATTAATACCTGCGAAAAATATATATTGTCGACATATTTTGTGTTAATTAATAAGTGGGAAAAATATGTATTTTCAACATATTTTGTGTCAATTAATACGTGTGAAGAATATATATTTTCTACATATATTATGTTAACTTATACGTGGGAAAAATATATATTGACGACATTTTGGTGTTAATTACTACGTTGGAAAAATATATATTGTTGACATATTTTGTGTTAATTAATACGCGTGAAAAATATATATTTTCGACATATTTTGTGTTAATAAATAGGTGGGAAAAATATATATTGTCGAATTATTTTGTGTTATTAAATACATGGGAAAATATGTATTGTCGACATATTTTGTGTTAAATACTATGTTGGAAAAAGAAATATTAGCCACATTTTTTGTGATAATTTATACGTGGGAAAAATATATATTGTCGACATATTTTGTGTTAATTAATATGAGGAAAAAATGTATATCCTCGACATATTTTGTGTTAATAAATACGTTGGAAAATATATATTGCCGACATATATCGTGTGTATTGATACGTCGGAAAAATATATATTGTTGACATATTTAGTGATAATTAATACCTGCGAAAAATATATATTTTCGACATATTTTGTGTTAATTAATACGTGGGAAAATATATTTTATCGCCAGATTTTTAGTTTATTTATACGTGGGGAAAATATATACTTTAGACATATCTGATGTTAATTAATACATGGGAAAATATATATTGTCGATATATTTAGTGTTAATTAATACGTGGGTAAAATATATATTGTCGACATTGTTTTCTTTATTAATACGTGCGAAAAATAAATATTGTCGACATATTTTGTGTGAATTAATATGTGGGAAAAATAGATATTGTCGACATATTTTGTGTTAATACGTGGGGAAAATATATATTGCATACATAGTTTCTATTAAGAAATACGTGGGGAAATATATATTGTTGACATAGTTTGTGTTAATTATTACGTGGGAAAAATATATATTGCCGACATATTTTGTATTAATTAATACGTGGAAAAATATATATTGTCCACATGTTTTGTGTTAATTAATACGTAGGAAAACTATATATTGTCGAAATATTTTGGGTCAATTGATACGTGGGAAAAATAAATATTGTCGACATATTTTGTGTTAATTAATACGTGAGAAAAAATATTTTTCGACATATTTTGTGTTAATTAATACGTGGGAATATATATATATTCTTGACATATTTTGTGTGAACCAATACGTGGGAAGAATTTACTTTAAGTCGTATAAAATTATAGCGCTGGCAAGTAATCTACATATAGGTCTATGTACTTTATTCCCGCAGGCTGATTATTTTACGCGGGCATGAAACTTAGACGCCTCTGCTTTTATTTCTTGCCATAGATATATTCAAATTTTCTTTTAAAAATGCTTACCCCAAAAAGATATTTATTTAATCTGAATCTAGCGGACACATCTTAATGATAAGGTTCCTATTTTCTCGTAGTTCATGTAAAATCACTACAGGTTCAGTTTTATTTCTAAATTAACCATTGATATGGGTTTCTTAGTTTTCAAATTACAATTGAAACTGGAATACGCAATAACCAAATCTAATTAAGTATAGAATATATTGGCTAAAAATTGATATCACCCACTGCTCAAGATGTACAATAATACATGTCGATGCATGTAATTAATTAATTATACGCACAGGTGCGCTAATTATTATATTAATGCGAAAACAATATGGATTGGTGCTCAGGTTTTCAGCAATACAAAATATGCATTTTCTTTCAGATTCGAGCAAATTACGTTTGTGAACTTGCATAATACAAGATATAAAATCGACAATGTACAGGCAATATAATTCCTTATTGTTCTAGTGTAGAAAAAAGAAAATACGATTTAACAACTTCGAGTTCGCAAAGAGATCTAGACACAAAAGGCCTTGCAAGGAAGGCGACAATCTGATCTCAATGTTCTAATTGCGATGACCGTGCCCCGGTCTTCTATCGCGTTATAAATTAACATCGCTTACAGAATGCTAACAGGTGATTGCTTCGTCAATTGGAATGATCTTGTCGTCAGGGTATTAGTGGTAATTCTCATGCAAGAAAAACTCGAATTAATTTGTTAAGCGAAGGTTCCGATAAATGAGGTGAACACATCTTGAAGCAAGTTCTATGAAACTTAACGTCATTTTTAGTTACGTAAATAGCAAATAGCCACAGAAAAATATGAGACACATTTAGGAACCCATTCCGCTTAGGTTAACTTATTTAAATAAAGAAAAATTGAGTTCGACAAGCCAATAAAATTTTACAAAAAATCAAGAAAGAAATTAAAATTAACTTCGTTCTGCCTTCTTACAACTGTTCTCTTTTGCACGATTTCTTCATCCTCTCCAAAGCCATGATTAAAGTAAAATAATGATATTTATTTTGCTTTCATTTATAATGTGTGTCTATTATTATTTATCATTTATTATGCATATTATTTATAATGCATTTATTTCGGTTGAGTTTCAATTTATTTAACTGTTTATTAACAGACCTGGACTGATAGTATATTAAATAAAACTGAGCTCCAATCAGCAAAGTAGGAGAGAAAAGGTGTTAATGATAAACTAGGACTAAGCAAGCAGATACGTAGTGACTTAAATACTATCTAGTGCTAATTAAGATAAATTACGCGAGTATTATAAAACATCTCTCTCTATCTCGCTCTGTATATATATATATATATATATATATATATATATATATATATATATAGAGAGAGAGAGAGAGGGTGACCCCAAAAAACAGAGGACATTCGATTGTTTTTTTGAGCATTTTACAGTCATCGAAAAAAAAGGCCAAAGACCGTAGTATTTGTGATGTTTTGAATATAATAAACTAGTTATGGCCAAAATTTCATTTCATTCGGACAAAACACTAAGAAACGGGGCCTAATTAGAGTTGGGGCCCGTTTTTTGGGTCACCCTATATATATATATATATATATATATATATATATATATATATATATATAGGGTGCAATAAAGTCCGTGTGCATTTTAAAAAATTATAACTTTATTTGTATTTGCAATAGAAATAATATGTAAAGTGTATTTGAAAGAAGTAAATCTCTATTTCTTAAGCTTTTATTGAAATTTTATTTAACTTTCCACATGTCCTCCATCATTAGCAATACAAAGGGTAATACGATTTTGCAGTTCACGAAGAACATTTGCCAAATGATTTATAGTAATGCCCGAAATCACATTAGTTATTCTAGTTTTCAAATCTTCTAATGAACTAGGTTTGATTGCATACACAATTGTTTTCACATGTCCCCATAAAAAATCTAATTGATTCAAATCTGGCGAACGTGAAGGGCAATGAAATGGTCCACCCCTTCTGATCCATCTGTTAGGAAATTCCTGATTTAGAAACTGTCTAACACGCCAAGTGACAAGGAGCTCCATCTTGTTGAAACACTGTATCACCTTTCAAGTTTTATTGTTTAAGTTGCGAAATAAAGTAATTCTGCAACATATCTAAGTAGCTGACACTTAATAACACGATCTTAAAAAAGAAATATGGCTCCATGATTCGATTTATTCCCAAAGCACACACCACATTAACTTTACGAGAGTCCCTTTCATGTTCAACAGTTTCATTTGTGTCTTCAGTTCCCCCAAATTCGGTAATTATGCCCGTTGACCTTGCCACTAATTTGAAATGTTGCTTCATCACAAAACAGTGAATTACTCACAAATGCATCATCATTGCAAAGTTTTTCATTGAACTGGTGACAGAACGTTAGCCGTGCATAATAATCCTCTTCTAACAACTCTTGATGTAATTGAATTTTGTAAGCTTTCATATGAAGTTTTGCCCGCAGAATCTTATGCATCCCGAGCTCCAATGATGCCTGTCTTAGAGACTTTCTTGGACTTGCAGTAAAAGATTCTTCTATGGAGGCAACACTTTCGTCACTGACACATGGCCTTCCGGACGGTGGTTAATCATGAACAGAGTCTGTTTCTTTAAATTTTTTCATCCATTTAACAATTGTGTTCCTATGAGGCGCCTTTTTATTGTATTGAATTCTTAACTTTTTTTGTACAGCAATAGTAGATTTCAATTCAGCCAACCAAAGGGCACAATATTTTTTACTTATTTTTTACTTATCTAAAAATTGTTACGAATTTTGTAGTGAAAAAATATGCAATAACTATACTTAAAACTATATACATTAAACTTTATAACATTTTTTGCAGATTATTTCTATCGCAAATATAAATAACGTTATATATTTTTAAAGTGCACACGATCTTATGGACACCCTATCTATATATATATATATATATATATATATATATAAATATATATATATATATATATTAATGATGGCCTATTCTTATATTTTTCCGATCCCGATACAATTACCGATTTCTTTCTAAATACCCAATTCTGATACAATTACCGATTCTGATTCCGATTCTTTTATACTTTTCTAAATATTTAACTACAAAGTAGTTATTTTTCTCGATGACTTTTAAATTAGCACACATTTTCTCAAACGTAAAACACACTGGTGTGTGGAGGGACTTGATCTATAAATTTTAGTTTCACTGTTCGTCTATTAGCAGTACATATTTCTTATTGTATTATTACTTCCAAGGGTAGAATATTTTGTTTAGAGAATCAAAAGAATCCGGACATTTCGGCTTATCAGAATCGAAAAACTGTGCCTATTTTCCGATGTCAAAAGTATTCTTTCAATTGCTTTTGCATTAGATTTTGCGATCTGGGTAAATCGCCCTAGCCCTAATATATATATATATATATATATATATATATATATATATATATATATATATATATATATATATATATATATACAGCTAACACATTGTCTCTGACTCTAGCTCCATATCACAACATTTGAAGGGACATGGCTGCCACCATTTGGAATTTCGAAGAATTATGGTAGAAAATACAAGAGTATTGCAGAGTGAGAGAAATGTAAATAGGCTAGGCATACTCGAAGCATTGTACATTAAAACAAAGAAACCTCAAATAAATAATATTAATTATGAGTGCAGCCAGAACGTTTTGAAATGTTTGGGATAAATTTTTGAATATGTATATCTGTGTCTGTATGCATAAATGTATTTAATATATGTAAAAAAAAAAAATTAAAAAGCCCACCCACCTAACTTGTAACAAACTACCACGTGACTAGGAAAAATGTTTATATACGTTAATTAAAAAAACAATTATTACATTCATTTCTACAATATGCCTGAGGATGATAGAAGTACTTCTGTCGAAAGCGCTCGCGATTATGGATCCAACATATACAATTTCGAGTAGAACACAAATGGACTATTCGGAGATTGGAGAAGGCAAAAAGAAAAATTGTAAAACAGAATAACTCCATGCTATTCAATAATATTTGTCTAAATGAGAAAATGCTGCCTAAATATACACAATATATATATATATATATATATATATATATATATATATATATATATATAACACAAAGCACCTGCATTTGGGCATCTCTAATCACAAAATCACAATAAAAGAAAACATGACATACAACCAGCCCAAGGAAGGTTACTTCACAAAAACGAAAAAAAAGCTATTTTTCCTTAGAGTTGTCCCCTTGCTTTGTGTTTTTAAAACAATAAATACGCATGGGTATCGATCCTTCGTTCTGTAAAACATTGTTTGCTAATGTTAACAATTAGTATAGCTATCCCGAAAAATTGAGTCATAGGAAAGCCCTTAAAAATATCTTAGTGACGCCTGAAGATTAAATCATTTTTTTTATGATCTACGGACCCACCCTCAAAGCTACGGTTCGAATTCTTGTAATGCAGAACCAACTCTCTTTTCCTTAATATGGGGAAAACAAATATGTTTCCAACACCCGAAGAAGGTCGCAGCTCGCAGCGACCGAAACGCTGTGCTAATAAAACCCAAGATGAGAATAATAGTTCGAGTGATCAACATAACACAAACATTATCAATCGTGCTCGAAATAAAGTAAACACCTAAAACAATATATTTTGATAAAAAAATACATTGGCATTAAAACGCCTTAATATATTCAATACATACTAAAATCTGAACACGCACTGTACATAATTCTACTGTTAGAATATGTAAATTAGTTTTGCCGTAAACCAAAGATCCTACAAGGCTATGTATTTCCATACATAGAAGACCGAGGATGATTTATTGATTCAACACGTCAGGTCCGTTGAAGTCACTGATTTTTATTCAGCTGTATGCAGTTTTCCTATAAGATTTATTGATTAAGATCCCGAAGTATATTCTTATTAAAAACTACAACTATTCAAATTATAAGTCAGTTTTGATAATGAACTGTTGAGATTATTTCGAATTATGGTAATCCCAAACAGTATTCCTTACATATATAAGGAACTATCAATATCCTAATATTATTATTATAATCAAGAATAATAATGAAATAGTCAATTTATTAATAGGAGGGTTGTTATACTCCGAACAGTGTATTATTTAGATTTGAAAACTGGTATTAAGAAATTCTCGTTGAGCGTTCCTCTTAAATAGTTTAATTGTACCTAGTTTCCTTAGTATGTGGTTATTGGTTAGTACATAATGAACAAGGCTTTTTCTCTAAATAAAACCCATTTATTTTAAGATCCAATAGCTTTGATTTAGATTTCCAGAATAATTATATTTCTAAGAAAAGTATATTCACACCCGAAAACTGTTTTCATAAGTGTTATTGAGTTTTGGTTTTATTAATTTTGCAATCTAAGTTATGAATGGATATCAAATAATAATCGTTCGAATAACACCATGTATTTAAATATCGTATTGTTACTAATAATGAGATAATATTGCACTGAGGAGATGGTATTTCAAAAGGACAGTTCCAATTTTAGGTAAGTAGATATTTTGCATATTAAATTTCGACAATGTGTAGCTTGTCAATACAATGTTCAATGAAAAACGCTAAATAACTTCAGTGAAATGCACGAAAGTAAATTGTTATTTAATCGACCTTACATACCAACAAAATCCCTTAGTTTCCACTTAGTGCTTTTGAAATATGGTGTCAGTGTCAGTAAAAAATGACAACACCTAGGCTCAATCATATCTAATATGATATTTCGTTCTTGAAGACAAAATATCATAACGAGAATATATAATGTTTCATATGTATCAATACGATGGATAGAATAATTTCTAAATAAAACTTTATTGAATGTTAAACAATATATTATCAATTCAGAAGTGAGAAAGCTATATATTTAGTTAATTTTTATTTAACCATTTAAATATAACTAAGAGAATTTTTAATAATTTACAGAATGTATTGAAATAAAAGAAGAGATTTTGGTAAACAAGTTGTTTTACGAAGTTCCTTTCGTTTTTACAATTGATCCTATTTCATTTGAGTTAATGTTGACACTCGACACAATTGCAAACTTCGGCTGATTTTACTGAAATCGTTCCAAAGTGTGTCCGCTCCTCTCGCCATCCATCTATCACTTACTTCTAATATTATTCTAATATTTCTTCTAATATTTAAGCAAGTTTCGTGTGGTGTCGTCGTCCGTCAGTTCACATAAACATCATTGAAACCGATGACTTAGTGCTTCGGGATGTTATTATTATGTCTATGACAGGAGAATATTTTTGCATTATTTTGACTCTCGAGTACATATCAATTAATGTCTTATATGTTTTTTATATAGAATGATGTCATTATCAATTGATTAACTGTGTTTGCGTCGGATATATACCCGAGATCAAACACAATGATAAGCATAATCTCTTGTCATAGCCCTAATCATTATTAGATTAATCCGAGCAGTTATATTCAACTGTTTTTTTTTGTTTCTTTGTGTATTTTTATTTTTATTTATTTGTTTTATTTATTTATTTTGAAATTAGTTTGTTTTTTAATTATTTACTGTTATTCTGTCTTCACGACATCTAGAAATGAATTTTGGATGAATGAATAAAATCATTTTTTTTTAAATATTTCATACATCGTAAAAATATACATCTATTATCGATAGCAATACAAATGACATGAATATGTTTTATTTTCTTATAGTTAATTTAAGGAGAACACACAGAAACTAAAAATATATAGTTGGTCACCCGACAAAAGGAAAGTGGACCTGTAAATTCACCCTTGTCCGTTCGTCTGTCCGCACCTTTCTCAATAACTATGCCATGGAATATTTTCAAATTGCGCGCAAATATTAAACATGATATGAGGAAAAAAAAAGGTAACAGAACGGATTTTCCAGGAAAACTCCGGTTACTTTCCTAAGAGGTGGCAGTCGCTTTCAAACGGCTAAAATTGACACTTTTGTGCTTATCAAAACAATTGATGCCTTAGATTTTTATAATTTTTTTTGAAAAGTTGTAACTAACTGATTTCTATATAATTTTGTTTGTCTATACTTCGTGATAACTCTTGGGTGTTCCCCAGGGGCCTTTTTTAAAGCAAATAAAAACGCTCCATTTTTTTTTTGATTATTTTACCATATATGTCCCAAGTTTTCTGTGTATGTCTATTCAGCAGTTTTGCATGGTGCTGAACACAAATTTAAATATGTTCAGGCGCTGGGGACTTTAGAGGTAAAATGGAGTGGGGCAAATGATGGACTTAATCATTTTTAATTTTTTTTTTGCATGGCGCAGAACTCAAATTTACATATGTTAAGGCCTAAAACTGCACCGTTTGTTCATTTACCTCAGGATTTGGCGCCCCCCTGGAGACTTTTAGAGTTAAATGGGGGGAGAAAATGCTGAACTTTGTCATTTTTTATGCCTCGTTCATGTGCACTCACGGGAGACCATGCATGTTTTACTGTATTTCTTTTTAGTTAATTAAATGAAAACACAAAAACTACACATAAATTTTTATATAAATTTTTCCGATCGCAACAGAGAAGAAAGCTTTCCTTATTATATTCAGATAAGTAAGAAAGCATATATTTTCGTGAAAACAAATGTTTAGAACCTTTCATAACTTTGTTTTCACCATCTTCATTATTTTAAATCACTAATTTACCGCCATTGTTTTTCATTTTTGTGAGCATGAATTAAACGAAATATAGAATCATTTAGTAAAAGAACAACAATGTCTTACTTAACAACAATTTTTATATCGGCAGAATTTTACGAAAAAAGTACTTTAACACAAACTATAAAAAAATATATGCATATGATATGTTTATTTTTGCTATAAACTACTCCAAATAAAAAAATGCGGAATATTTTCGCAAAGAAAATTATATGGATACCTCCTCTCTCTTTCTTCTTCCTATTTTATACGGTGACTATTATCTAGTCAATTATAAAATTTAACTAAATAATCTAGTATTACCGGCGGAGATTATTCAATTTAAACCGTATATGAAGACAGAAAAGCAGAAATGGTGGGTATAAAATGAGTGGTTAATGGAGATATAGCAAACAGAAAGAGATTATTCTTTTACATTTCAAGTGATTTTTTAAATTTATTTATTCCAAATGAAACAAAATAAACGAGATAAATTGATGACCAGGTAGATCTCATTTTTATAGCATGCAAATATATATGTTTAAATCGATATCTCTATTTACATATAAATGTGTGTGGGTGTGTGTGTGTGGTTGTATAGTACGTTGTATGTGAGACTCTGAAACGGTTAGATCAATTCTAAAGAATTTTCTCACATATCTAATTTTGTTAGAATGTGTTTAGATATGATTTTTTAAAAAAGAAAATGTCTCCGATAAGTATCTAAAATCGATAATTTAAAAGTCCGACGAAAGAATGAACGGTCCAATTTTGACAAAATTTTACACATTTTTACACCCTAACATCAGAAGTTTATTTGAAATGTGTTATCAGAGCCCAAACAAAAGGATTAGGGGTATAAAATCAACAGTACTTTCTTTGATAAGACAGAGGCGCGTGCGAAATAATTGAGCGCAATTGAATTGTGATAGTTTTCTGTAATTTATACTTTTTTATTTTTTTTTTACATGGGGGTCACCATTTATCAAGGCCTGAAGGCCACTCAGTGATAAGGGTTATTGCGTGTACAGTAATCAATGAGATAGTATTGCAGTAATCATTAGTATCGGGGGTTTTGATAGAGTGTCTTACTTAAGGGGCGGTTTTTCAGGAGTTTGTTTATGTTGGACTTGAAGACGTCCAAGTTGTAGTCAGGTGGGAAACAGACAAGCGGCAGAGAGTTCCAATGGCGTGCACTTCTAAAAAAGAAGCTTTGCTCATGGTATCTACGTTTGGATTTAGGCACAGATAAAGAGTGGGGAAAATTATTGACAGTATTTTCAGCTAGACGGGTGTTTCTCGTGAAAGATTGGCAAGGGGGGACGAGGGATCGGAGCTCAGACGAGCACCTGCCATGGAAATAACGATAAAACAAAGACCATGAAAATAACATAAAAATATTCTTAAAAAATAAACATTTGATTCTCTACGGTACAATGTACAAAACAATAGAATGTGGATGAGATCACTGCAGAGAATCCCGTGAGGCTTTCTCCCATTGCATTGCGATGGTTCCTCGATTACAGCAGGCAATCAATCGATTAGACTGAAAATGGGCGATTTCCACAATTTCGATAACAACAAAGTATTGGAACTATAGAACATTAGTTGATCCTCATTCAATTCCGGGCAACGCCAGGTCTCACTGATATAAAAATGATATCAGTAGATAAAAGATTAAGGATATAATTTAGTAGAAAAATTAAATAATTATGTTATCATTTTGTATTGCGGTTTTAAGGCTATTTTAGAGCAAAGTGAATACCAATGTCTATTTTCGTTATTTTTTCCCCTTAAGACAATTTATTTGTAATTTTCGGAAACATTTTTCTTTTTCCAGGTCCAGTGAATGCTACAAATATGAGATGTACATATATAGAGTAGAGCGTGAAATGTAGACAAAGATGCAGAAAGATTAATAGACAGGAAGTACTTTTATAGATCTATTGTGTGTGTAGGATTAAAGGAAATGCATGTAGATTAAAGTGAAAACAATATATACACAGGGAGACGTTTGGTTAGTGATTGGGATCAGTGGGGAAGACAAAAGAGAGAAAATGCTTTAAGTATTTAACATAAAAAGCAGTAAAAGCGACTAAATTAGAAGTTCAAATGAATGAGACAAACAAAATTTAAAAAGATAATCACAAAGAAAAATGTTCTCTTCTTAAATGAAGAATATAAAATCAACAATAAAAGGAGAAAAGGAAAAGAAAAAAAAAGAAGATTCAAAGTAACAACAACGAAGGAAACTCATCCGACTTTTATAATTATCTTAAATACATTGAGCGACGCGGCAATCATTTCAGCTAAATTAAGGGCAGCCGAGAACCGCCATGTTTTTAGTCGCATAGAAATTAGAGAGAACAAAATAGAATGAAAATGCCAGAAGTACAAAAACAACTGGTATAGATATATATATTTTTTATCTATTTAGTTTTTGTTCATTTAAGTATTTCTTGTGTTTGCTTTGTTAGATATATAATGTACTTTTTTATCGGTTTCAAATCAGCGTCTGGTCTAGCGAGCATGAATGTGATTAGACATATCAATAAAGAGTCTTCGAATAACGCAGGACGTGCGCCTAATTTCACCTCCTGCATCGTAAGACTTCAAAGATCAATTCTTTAATTCTCTAAGAAACAAAGCAGTTTATTTTTTTTTAATTCCTTAATTACATACACATACGCTCACACATGCACCTATAACTACAGACACATATGTTTGCGTGTGCGTATATATATATATATATATATATATATATATATATATATATATATATATATATATATATATATATACTTTTTATTTGTTTTAATATGCCGCTACACATTCATGGGCATTTATCGGTCAGCAAGTTACAAGTAACTAGAAACCTCGTAACGCGATATTGCTTATGTAAAAGTATGGTCTGAGTGACAACAAGTCTCACCAGTTTTCCAGCACTTCCAATCCTTTTCGATAACCGTTGCGGATGAAATTGTTATCGAAATAGCCGTGTATCATTTGTTTCCAGTTGGCGGTGACTTTCGATCTTCACTGAAATTTGGGTGGTAATAAGCATTATTATTATTATTATTATTATTATTATTATTATTATTATTATTATTATGATTATGATTATTATTATTATTATTATAATTATGATTATGGTTATGATTATGGTTATGGTTGTTGTTGTTGTTATTATTATTATTATTATTATTATTATTATTATTATTATTATTATTATTAGTTTATTATGACGGAAGTGAATTTTGTTTATTCTTGAATTCTTTTTTATCACTAGTAAATTAAATCGAAACTTATATTCTCTATCAAGATGTATTTCAATCTATTTAGTCGTATGTTTCATCGTTGACCGGCATACTTCCTAAATGGCAGAAATGTATATTTAACGTCTAGTTTGTTTTCTCTGTATTTGCTGACACACACGCGCACATATATAGATGTATATATATATATATATATATATATATATATAGAGAGAGAGAGAGAGAGAGAGAGAGAGCGAGAGAGAGAGAAAGAGAGACAGACAGACAGAGAGACTTGTTTGTGATATTCCAAATTTTACTGGATTTGTATAATTCCGTAAATTTTCATACACCAATGAGTTTTAAGCCAAAGAGAGGACTTACATTTTAAGCTAAAAAATTATCATATTTCATAATTGAGCATTCATACACTGTATTGACAGAAACCAAGATCTCAAAAAGAGGATTGGCAGCAATAAAAAGTGTATTTTATTGTTAGTTACAATTGTTTCAAGACTAATTGGACAAATTCAAACATTATGGCGTTTGAAAATTTTCACATAAATAGCCTTTCTTCAGACTTATTGAAGAAAAAACACTTTAACAATAAAACATTATGTAAATACATTTCCCTTAAAGGAAATAACGCATGCGAAAACATTTATCCCGGGCGCTTCTTTGTCAGGAACTTATTTAAATATTTATATATCTCCTAATTTTCGTATCATTATTTTAAAACCTGCCATAAGAAGTTACCACAAAAACCTGTACCCATTTAATATCGTTTAATAATACTATTCGTTGATTTCTTAAATTACATTTCTATATTTCTTCATTTCACATAATTTATTTTTTGAAAAAACATGTTTATAATTTTATTTTTATATTTATAATATGGCCAAATCAACAAGGCTAAATCGTTACGATTATATTAGTTTCGTATTCGACCTATGCTTGCCTATTTGTTTACAAAAATATCGGCTATCTTATTTCTTAGATTTAAGCCCATTTAAGGTTTATATTTTATTTAATAGATAAATAAAGACCAACATTGCCTTATACTTATTTAATCCTCATTCATCATTTAAGGTCAGGAATCCCATTCTATTGTTTATTCCATTATTCTCTTTCGTTCTCAACTATTCGGATTAGCGATTATCGGGTATCCATAGCTATGAAAGGAGATAACCCCGCTCGTTATTAATAAATTAGCTGAAATCATAGGAAACCAAGATTGTCGTAGGTACTCAATCTCTGGCTCCAAGTGTTCCATAACCGGGAGCACTTTTTAGTCGTAGTAGTATTGATGGTGAAATAAGTGATACTGTTTCCAGATCAATAAAATAATTAACAATAAACTAGCAAATATAAAAAAATAGCAATTAGTGAGTTGGAAATTAATTAATACTGTTCTCTGAAAAGTAAAACTTGTAAAATCCCTGCTTATTAAAATTACTCTTGTTCTAAATGATTTTATACAAAAATGCAAGGGTAAACACCACTTTTATCGGAGTAAAACACACTTGGATCCAGAGACTTGTTTTTCTATCAGAATAATTATTAACGGGGTATATATCATTTTATTTAGGTATCCAAGTACACAATTCACGAACTTTAATGTTGGATCTTTATGTATGGATGGCAGACGTAGATTAAACCCATGTGTATATAATCAACTTCAGGATTAAATATATACTTTAAAATCTTAATTTGTTGAATAAGTTAGTTTAGGCTTTACTGTTTCTGTTTAATCAATTAATTAATCATTGACGCATTATCGAACGGCCTTGGTTGTCTCTCTTTAACTGTTATGAGTATATATATATATATATATATATATATATATATATATATATATATATATATATATATATATATTATCATTATTATTATTATTATTATTATTATTATTATTATTATTATACTATTAGCAGGATCTAGTATAACTTGAGTCCTTCAGCCATAATCGAAACCGAAAACAAAACTCATGACGAATTCTTGATAAATTATTTATAAATAAAAATAGATTACTTGAGTGCCATCAGTTATAATCGAAACCGAAACTAAAACTTATGAAGAATTCTTGATAAAATAATTTATGAAAAAAAAAAATATATACTGGAGTGGCATCAGTTATAATCGAAACCAAAACTCATGAAGAATATTTGATAAAAGTATTCATAAAAATAGATTACTGGAATGTTAACAGCTATAATCGAAACGGAAACCAAAACTTATGAAAAATTCTTGGTAAAATGAGTTATAACAGGAAACGGAAGTACATAACAATGAAACGACCCGGATGTGAGCGTGGCACAGAAAATAACACACATATATAGATTATATATATTAACATTATATATATATATATATTACCCTCTAATCATTTATATCTCTCGCTTATTTCTTTTTTTTTTGTATAACTTATCGTCTGTTTCACCTCAACCTTGTCATCCATAACAATTATCCCAATCATACGATCTATGATTGTCAAATTAACCCAACCTCAGCTCCAATATCCATACGCTAACACCTACTTGATGAAGAGCGACGTTATGATCGCTTTTAACAGGGAGGAACGTCTATCTCCCTCTATTTTTCCCCCCTTCTCGTTACTTAAAAGTTAGAAAATTTACTTTTACTATTTGTTACTTTTTAAAGGAAAAAGGAAAGTTTTCAGAACTTGATAAGAACAGAAGAACATTATAAAAAATTAAATACAGGAAAATGATTTTAAAAAAAAAAACAATAAAAAAAGATTTAGCAAAAAATACACAGCAGATAATGGCTGATAGTTGTTTACAAGATTGAGGCCGGCGTGTTTATACATTCACTTTGTGATTGCCTTCTTCCTCTGCCTTTTGTTAAGCGTCAGCACGACGGCTCTCGTTTGGTAGAATCCTGTAGTTATCTCCCTTTGTTTGTTTTGTTGAGTCTCTATGAAGACGCAACAACCCCTCCATGACCAGCCACTGTAAAAAGAAGTAGAAAAAAGCAGTATCGATCCACTTACTCTCCAGACTCGTAACAACCTGGAAATAAATAATCCTGACAAGAGCATTACAAAAAATGAAAACAAACATAAAGAGTAGGTCTCTATTCATAAACTTAATGAGGAATAAGTACTGAACTCGAAGAAAACAAGAGGTTCGCACTAAAAAACACAAAATTTAAGCTTAATCTGAGCAACAATGTATTAAAATACTCTAATCTAACGGCTTATTTACTCTCAATTCTTTCTATTGGAATCACACCTACTACTGACTATATAAGAGAGACTATATATTAATAACGTAATACCTTAAACGCACACACGTGTTTCACGGTTTCTAGATTATAAATAATTCTATCGGGAGATCCTATTTATTTATAAGGAAGATAGGATCGGATAACATACTCCGAACATTAATTAATATATCGATACGCCAATTTAATGTTTGTAGTATGTTTTCACCTAAATCTTTTTTTTAATAAATAGGATCTCTCGGTCATCGACGACGTAATGTAAAACAATATATAAATAAAATGATGTAGCTTTGGGGCTTGGCTAGGATCAAAATGTAGTATTTGATTTGTCAAAGATAGTCTTTTTTATTTTCACAGAGGAACGACCACTTACCAAGGCCCGTAGCTGGTAAGGTTTAATGAGTGTACAGAAGTCAACGGGAACGTGTCGTAGTAATCGTAGGTAGTGGAAAATTGGATTACTTAAAGGGGTGGCTCATCAAGAATATGATCACGTTGGACTTGAAAACAACCATATTATAATTTTGAAACCAGGAAGAAGAAACAGATTTCTACAGGTGTGCAGTCCTAAAAAATTTTATTTCATAGAATCTCCATTTCGGTTTAGGCGCAGATAAAGAATGGAAGTATTATTGATAGTGCTTTCAGATAGACGAGTGTTTTTCGTGGAAGTTAGTACAGGGAGACCATAGATTGCAGCTCAGACGAGCACTTGCCATGAAAATAACGCTAAAGCAGATACAGAATCTCGACCTCTGTTATGTGGAGAAAGTAGTGACGGGAAGAGAAAAGGGCACCCCCACTAGACTACATTGTCTATTTTTAACTCTGTCATGGTAGGATAAGCTGCTTCTAGCAGCCCCTGCCCAGATGTGGCAATAATACTCCACCCTGTGACGTACTTAGCTCTTATACAGGTAGAGAATTGCATCAGCAGTGAGATATCTACTGGAACGGTAGAACGATCCCACCATTTTTTCAGCAACCTTGTCAACAGATTTGATTTACGTGTTCCATCTCAGATCAGGAGTAAATGGCATATCTAGAAGCTTGTCAAAACATGGAGCCTGACCATGACGACAGCCATTCATTTCGATTGATGTCAGACGGGGATGAGAGCTTTGATGATGTAAAGATAGAAGCTTGGTTGTAGATGCATTAAAATTAACCAGCCATATCTTTCCCCATTGCTGCACGTGATCAAGATCAGAGGAGAGAGAATTAAACAGTACTTGGTCGTTTACGGCCTGTTATGTTTTGCTACAAATGATGGTGTTGTCAGCATAAATGTCTTCTAATCATAGGATGTGATTTGGAAGATAATTTATGCAGATCAGAAAGAGAATTGAGCATAGGATAGACACCTAAGAGACTCCAGCATTAATACTGTGAGCTCTTGATTTCTGCTCATCAACCACTACCCCTATGAACCTATCAGTGGAAATGATTTGAGAATTGAAAAGACATTTCCAGCTGTACCGTAACTGGAGATTTTCTGGAGTAGACGTTTATGTCATACTTTATCTAAAGCCGTTTTTATGTCAAGGGAGATTGCCCTAGAAATAGAAAGAAGGCCTCCGTCGAGAGATTCGCTAATCCTATGAGATGTAACTGTTCGCACATCTGCTGTAGATCAAGCAGAACGGAAACCATAGTGCATGTCAATGAAGAGGTTGTTCTTTTGCTGAGGTGGTTGACTACTTCGTTATTTAACACAGATTCCATCAATTTACTCATGACGCACGAGACTCATTAGTCTGTATTGAGAGGGATATAACCGATCAACTGAATTTTTAAATACAGGACATACAGATAAGTTTTTCAAGGGGTTTTTAGAAGTAATTCCCCTGAAGACAACACTTAAACAGCTTTGTAAGTATGGGAGCTAGTTCTGATTGAAGCTTTTTCAGCACTATAATAGTAAAGCTGTCAGCGCCAGTTGCTTTACTGGAGTCAAAGTGTTTTTTATTTGCTTCGCAACTTAACGCACACATATATTTGTATGTCGGATAGCGTGTTTTCAGACAGAGAAAATACGGGGGTTGGCGATAGTATAATAATATGATGAGATTTGCTTTTGCACCGGGTGTCAATACAATGGAAATATGTCACAGACGCTTATAAAAAACTGTAATAACCAGACAAATTTTGACAATACATCAACCAGATTATTACCGAGATAATTTATTTTACAGTTTTAACAAAAGGGCCACAATATCGTGGGTCTCCACTCACGCCGAAGGTCCAGAGAATGCCAAGCATTAATATATTACATATAAAGTAAGTTGCTGTGGAATTTCTATAGGTTTAGCTAGTATTAATATTACCTTAAATTTGTTGTTTCAAGAACTCTATTTAACCTTCATTATAAGATTAAACAAGCGTATTGTACTCTAAAATTATCTGT
This sequence comes from Euprymna scolopes, assembly GCF_053919585.1. NCBI lineage: Eukaryota > Metazoa > Mollusca > Cephalopoda > Sepiida > Sepiolidae > Euprymna > Euprymna scolopes. The sequence continues at coordinate 66,004,001 of NC_136490.1, read as the reverse complement.
AAAATATCCTCAGACAGAATTAAAAAAAAAAGGAACCGAAATTTACTTTCTTTGTATAGAATCGTTCAATAAACTCAGTTCGAACGTGTAATTTACACGGTTGTTCGTCTATTTACCTTAGTCTTTATTTATTATTATCTTTTCCACCACTTGTACGCTTATACTTCGCTGATTGATTAAACGGGGACGGGCGTTCAAACAGCAATGATTCCTAGTTTTATTCCGCCTAAATAGATCAGAAGAGATTGAAAATTGCATTTTTATGATTAGCATACTCATGCATTCATGAACTGAAGATTCTATCTTTATTGCAGATATTGACGGTGTATGGATGTAAAGAAAGCAATACCTATCATGGACGCCCGTCAGAAGCAGTGATTTCTAATTAGATTTTGTGGGGAAAGTGCATTGAGAATAGTGATGAAAATTAGTATAGCACACAAATATTGGCTCGTATTTATAGTAAACTGCCTGTCTTTGTAGCTCTTCAAATTTTAAGGTAAAATAGGAGGGGTATTCGAGAATGGCGTCTGTATGACAAAGTGCGTTCGGGACGCTCATGCACAGCACTCCTCATCGACAGAAACAGTGCATCGAAAATGGTGGTTGCTACGTTGATAAATAAATGCTGGAGTACAAAAGGTCGCATGTTTTAATGGTACCACCTCGTATTTTAAGCTGTTAAATTTTCCAGTTAAAACATTGGAGACTTTACTTTTGAATGTACACTCGAATATAGATAAATAGACTGATACATAGATAGATAGATAGATAGATAGATAGATAGATGGATAGATAGATGTGTGTTTGTAAAATTCAATGTACGTTTTTGTGCCTATATGTTTGATGATTGTGCGTTTTCTTTAGAAATAGAGTAACTTCATAACCTCCAAAAATATATGCTCATGTAAAAACTACCATAAAAACAATAAAAGAGTTCATAGATATTCAAATTAAAAAAATAAATAAATAGCCTATGTGAAAATAACTCATATATATATATATATATATATATAAATATATATATATATATATATGTATGAGTTATTTTCACATAGGCCATTTATTTATATATATATATATATATATATATATATATATATATAAATATATATATATATATATATACATATACCTTATTTTTGTGAAATTATAATCACCTATATAGGATTTCCGTGAGGAAACAAGTATCCTAAACTTCAAAGTCCTCTCAAATCCAAGTGTGAGATATGGGAGCCGAACCTTTATTTCAATTTTAAAAATATTTCCCATTTTTATGAAATTTATATAATGAGATTTTACAAATATATAAAGGATACTTGTTAAAAGAGTTTTACAAGTCTTCAGCTAAGGACTACACAAAGGGGTGAAAAAAAGGTCAATCATACGAACATAACATGGTATTATCAGACTAGATAAGAACTCATAGTAGTAGTCCTCATTCAGTCTCAAGCAATGCCCGGTGTTCCTGCTGGCATGCGTATATATATATATATATATATATATATATATATATATATATATATACTTATACATATATATATATATTTATACATATATATATATAGTATGTTATATATATATATATATATCTGATGTTTGTATAAAGGTGTTAACTTTGGTAGAAGCAGGACTTCGTTTTATTCGGCTTTTAGATTACCGATTGTCGATTCAAATCGGACTCTTTCCGTTTCAAAAGATACGCAACAACACCCCCAGACCCAATAACTACATCCGTGTGAATTGAAAAAAATTAGCGCAGGTGATTTGGAGTGTATATAGAGCACACTCATACACACGTTTATAGACAAAATGTATTTTTAAAAATCGTAAAGATAATATATACAGGGTGTCCATAAAGTCTGGCTGCGTAATCTGCACGGTGCCCACAAAGTCTGGCTGCATAATGTAGCCAGATTTTGTGGACATCCTGCATATATATATATATATATATATATATATATATATATATATATATATATATATATATATAGATATAGATATATATATATACTAGCATGGGTACCCAGCGTTGGCTGGGTTGACATGAACTTTCATTTGAAACACACCTGTAAACTGTAAACTAATCATTTCCATCATGGGCAACGTGGATACCCCCACAACCCAAATAAGAACGGATGAAAACATGTAAATGTAATCGCCCCCCCAAAAAAAAAGAAGTAGGTGATTACCTCCCAACCAGGGCTACAAAGAGAAGTAACTATTCTCCTTATATTGAGCACTGGAAAGACCCCCCCCAAAAAATAATTAAAAATAAATAATTACAACTTTTATTTCAATAAAAATAGCAGTGAATGCCTGTTCGATCGCAAAAAATAAGAAAAAAAGTCTCCCAAAAATTGATTCCAAATACAATTAAATGAAATTTTTCGTCATTTTATACTTCCAAGGTAATCCCCCAGCCCCCAAAAATGAATTTGTCATATTTTGGGGTTCGTTCTCTTTATAAAATTGTTAGGTGAAAGTACAGAATGGTCTCATAAAAATGAATTAAATTTATCGTTATTTTATGCTCCAAATGTAATTCCTGGCCCCCACCACAAAATTAAAACAAAAACTGTATTTTCATGCTTTGCTCCCAATCCTGTATCACCAAACTTGAAAAAATGCTAGAGATGACATGACTGGTTGAACGCTTTGTGGCAAAAAAGTGGGTGCTCATTTTACGTTCAAATTATTTAGAAAAGTTATCCCCCACGCAAAATGTTTTTTTTTTTTCAAAAGTTTTTCTTTCATATCATTCATAAAGACTGATTAAACGTAATCAGCCCCCAAAAACAGGTCTTTAATTTTTTAGGGGGTTAAATGACGCTGGGTCACGTCGTAGAAATTGATCATTTTTAATTTAAGATATTGAATAAATTATAAAGAAAATCTGTTTCGCAGGAAATTAAACACACTTGCTATGGTATAATTATTATAATAAATCCTGGCAACATACATTTTAAATTTTATAAACAAAAAAAAAAGGATGTTGGATTTTGCTCACATGGAAAATATGGCCTGTGTCTGGCTAACTCTGCCCTCGTGGGGTTGCAAGTAAATGAGGGCATTAGTTTAATTATTCTCGGTAATTATGAAGAATCACTCCACCCTCGAAAATTCCTTTCAAATTACCACTTCTCAAGGTTTTCGGGGGCGCAAAACACGAATATAACGTTTAAATTTACGGCAAATAGGTAGTTTTAAAGATATGAAGAAATGTTAGTTTAAAAAAAGTAGGGGATCCTTATTCTATAATCATTTAACGTAAAATGAGTACCCACTTTGTGATTATTTGGGGGGGGGAGGCTGCCGGTTTATATTTTTTCTTCTTTTTTTGGAGGGGGGATATTCGATATAGAACTTGTATAGTTTTTTAACAGGTACTTCTGCAGTGTAATTAACCGTTTTAACGTAAGTAACGCACCGGCATCCACTGAGCAGAAGAACCGTTTAATATTTCACAAAAATTCTATTTACATTTGTTGGGAGGGGCGGGGGTGTTGTGGCGGTCACAGCCAGTGGCCATAAATTGGGTGCATTTCTTCATATCCTATAAACCACTTGTTTCCAGGAATTTTTAACGTTAGTGGTAATTTTTCCGAGGGCGGAAAGAAAGTCATCCCCACCAAATGGTTGCCCCAAAGTGGATGCTAATTTTACGTTACATTATTACAAAAAAAATTGATCCGCACTTTTTGAAACTAACATTTTTTTCATATCTTGGAAACTACTTGTTTGCCGTAATTTTAAACGTTATTTCCGTTGTTCAACGCCCCTGAAAACTGATAAAAGTTGTCATTTTAAAGGAATTTTCGAGGGTGAAAGGTTCTTCCTATTTACCTTTTTCCCTAACATATAAAAAAAGGTTACTTAAAAATTAAGAATAAGTGAAAAAAAAATTCCTCCGAATTAAAAATAGAAATAATAATTCAGCTTAGAAGAATACTTCGAAATGAAAACAAATTTATTGCAGAAAATATTTACTAACGTGCTCAATTAAACTATCACGGTTATTTCTCCTTTGGTTTCTGGTTTGAAAATTAAAGATTTCAGATTTCACATAAAATAATTGAAATCAAGTACAAATTGAAATTTAAATAAACTAAATAAGTATTTTTTTAATTAGTACAGTTAAAACCAAGCTATTATGTCGAATAAGTAATATCATTGAGCTAATTATTTAAATAGATTTAATTTAATGTGATATGCTAATAACTGTAACTGAACCATTGTAGATGTGGTTTGAAGAATGCTATATATAGAGATTACGTATGAAATGTAATATCTCCGTTGACAGAAGTATCCTATCATGGGCGTTAATATTTCTTGACCAGAAGAGGTGGACACACATATGGCTTTATATTAGACCCACACGAAGGTTACTACTACTAATATATATGTGTGTGTGTGTGTGTGTGTGCGTGTGTAAGGAAATCCTTGTTAACACATATATACTTCTGGTTAAATTTATTTCATTTTCTTTTCCGATTTTTATTTGACCTTGTGTTGTCTCCTATCTTCTCTATATAAATAAAATGAACTTAGTTTTTCCCGTGGGATTTTGACCTTAATAGGATTTAAAATCAAGATATTTCATGCAAATACATTATGCACAAACGGCAGAACAATATCTGAGGTTTGTTATAGGCTTATTAGTTCTCAAATTCCTCGATAATCTTAGATTTCTATACTTTTTCTGCTGAGAAGTCACGGCCAAAATCGGTTAAGATCAATGGAAGTGGTAAAATATTTTCTCTCTTAAAAATTCTTCCTCCCCCTGCCACCACTTAACACCGTTTGGAGATCGTTCACAAGGAACAGTTGAGAAGAGAACACCGGTTTGGCTTCGTAGTTCTATCATTCTTTCATGTGAAGTGATTTAAAATCACTAAACTAAACTGCAGTGCTCTGTGGCGTAGAGGTTAGGGTGCTGGACAATTCACATTATATTTTCACGTTCGCGTCGACCTACCATAGTGGTTTCTTTTTTTTTCCCTAAACAACTGGAATGGACTTTTCTTGGTGGCCGAACTGTTAACGTTGCAGATGTTTTTTTTTGTTTTTTTCACACTATATTTTCCTACTTTTACTCATGACTCCGGGTTGGATCCTTCCTACTTACCTACCATAACATTTTTTAAAACTCCCCCCCCGTCCCGGAAACAAACACTCGGGCAACGCCGGGTAACCCCGCTAGTAAGAAATAAAAGATTAATATATGTATTAAGAGTGGGTTCCATTCGTCGGCAAATTATCGCCAGGTTAAATAACAAGAACCAAAATGCTAACAAAAATAGAGAATAACAAATTTAAATTGCTATCAAATGTGTCAAATCAGATTAACGTCTGGAGAACGTTTTCAAACTCCTACAAGAAAAACATTAACAATTTTAATTTCATTATCACAGAGTAAATTGTATCACGTCAAGCATTTTAAGAGAGCACGACTAGTTTAATAAGCGATATTATTTATTGTCACGCGCTTGATTGATTCTTTTAATAATAAAATAACGGGTCGAGACTGTCTTAATTTAGTGTTTTTTTTACTAAAGATTTCTTAAGTCGAAGAAAGAAGCTATGTTTTTGTCGATGTTCATTAATTCAGCAAGTATTTAAAAGATTCATGTTTAGTTGACATGGTAGAGTACTGATTAAAAGCAAAAGACCTTTATTATTATAATGTGAATTATATTCACCAAATGTGCATTCAAATTTACGAATAACATTGATTGTTTCTCATGATGTAAGTGTTGGAGAAGAGTTGTTTTATTTGTTATGGGTTTCACTCTTTCATATAAAATAATGAGTTAACGTTTATTATTATTGTCAGTTTAGCATAGGTGTCTGTGAAATTTTTATAACCTTTTCCACTATATCCCTGTCTATACATCTCTCTTCCTTCTCTCTTTCTCTTTTTCTCTCCATCTTATATCCATATATAGCGAGAGAAAGAGAAAGAGAGATAAAGAAGAGGCAAACCTATGCATATATACAGGCAAAATACGTCCTTAAATAGAGCACTGTGTCCACATCTAGAGAGGGGCTGCTTATAGCATCCTTTTCTACTTTGTTAGGTTAAAAACCGGATAGAAATCTGACGGACCATGTCTTTATCTCCTCCTTACTTACTCCTTTTTGACAAAAAAAGACGTTGCGAGTCTATTTCTGGTCTATCGTAATTTTTCATGGCATGCGCTCGCTCGACTTAGTTTTTTATTTATGACCCACCCTGCAAAGCGTTCGCTACAAAAGACGTCTTACTACAACAACTACAAAAGATTTCCCTGACACTATATCTCTGCCAGAAACATAACGATACTATAGTTTCATCCTAGAATTTTCTGATTGTGAAACACAATATCACAGGGCTGCTTCCCAGCACATTATGTAGTACAATGCCTGTGTGGGGTAGGGTAGACTTATAGGGTCGACTAAAATTTAAGCATACTTATCTTCTTACTACAACATTAGAGTATTTTACTAAGTTCTTAGAATTGCACGCCTGTGGAATTCTGTTCCGTCTGCCTGCTTCCCACCTGACTACAACTTGGATGTCTTCAAGTCCAACGTCAACAAATTCCTAATGAACCGCCCCCTTAAGTAAACACTTCATCAAATCTCCACACTAACGTACTGTACTTGGAATTAACCCTTATCCCTGAGTGGCTTCCGGGCCTTGATAAGTGGTGACCACCGTGTAAACAAAAAAAAAGAGTTAAAGAGTATTGCTACTCTCAATGTCTTTCCTAAAGGATAGTGATCGTCCAATGTAATGCGGTGGACAACTTACCATTGCTTCTGTCGACATGATTCTATACTGGAAGGTTCTTTACGACATCTTGAGCGGGGGACCTGTTTAACAGAATGACTTCACAAGATACGAACTCAAGACGGTGATATGTTCTTATGATTTTTGTTTCGCTCTCAGGAATTCAAGATACCTTATCGGGAACCCGGGATGAATTCGATTCTTCCTGGTTGTGGCGCTTCTCTCTCAATTCTTCGAGACTCTTTGGGTCCCCTTAACAAGGGAGAGTCGTTCTAACACGTCTAACCTCTCTGGCATCTAGGTGCAACTCTCTTATTCCCAGCCAAAACGAAAATCACATTACATCATCACGTGGTGATCTGTCTACCGATTTCCGGTCTAAATTCAAGGTCACTATGACATATGTCAACAGTAACATTTCTGATACTGCAATTGTGTCAACTGTTTCCCCATTATTTATGGGAACTGACTCAACCTTGTTTGCTAAATAGATAGACATCCCGATAAGTAACAATAGTTAGCTAGACAGAGAGATTTATATTCAACCACATAAACAATAGATAACCCCATGATTTTACCCAGTAATTCAATAAAAAATGACAACATAATAGTTTTCAATTTCGATGTAAACATGTTCTTGTTAGACCGTATCCTTGAATAGTCAAATCATACCCGATTCATCACTAAGATGGCTAACCCTTATTTTTTTAGTATTGATTCCTTATTAGCAGAAATATTGAAATCGAGAGAGAATAATTTTGCTTATATATATATATATATATATATATATATATATATATATATATATATATATATAAGTGAAATTGTCTGTGTGTTCTTTTTAATCGGTTTTTAGCCAAAAAGGTGCCTGCCAATAAGCCAAAGGTCAAAAGATTTTACCTTTGCTGTCTCTTGCTAACTATTAGGCCAATTATGGGGGTAAACACGTACATTTTACATGAAGGACATTTAAACAGGCAGCAAGATTTTCTGTCAGATTTTGGGCGTAAATTTGGTTGCCAAAATATCAAAGTTAAAAGAGACAACTTTTGCAGACTCTACGTCAGCTAATTCAGGATCGAAACACTTGTAACTTTAGATGTAGGTTACCTTGACATAAGGCTAACATCTTAGTATATATATATATATATATATATATATATATATATATATATATACTAGCAAAAGTACCTGTCGTTGACTGGGTTAAAAAAAAACCTTCAGAAAATGGAATCTGGTTTATTAAAGTATGATAGGTTATGGAAAGGAAGGGTTGTAAAGATATAGCTTCGAATTCGGGGGTATGAAAACCAAAGCAAAATGATGAAAGGAAAAATTAAATAAATAAACCCCATAATTTATTATACCATACCTGTTCACATTGAAATACTTATCACAATATTCTGTAGATCTATATTAAAAAAAAACCTTGTTAAACTGTGTGACATATTTCCATTCTATGGAGGCCAGGCGTGAACGCAGACCCCACAATTTTATTATAAGATCCCTATTTAAGTTAAAACTTACTTATGAAAGTATTCTTATGTACATCTATATCATTAACACTTGGAAACGTTTTGTTTTTAATGTTTAAATATTTTATTTCTATACTTTGTGGACCAGGTGCGAACGCAGACCCCAGAAGTTTAATGAACCACCGTTATGCAAGATCAAACATACCCATTTCTGTGCCTCGATACATCTTCTATCATTATATGTAATCAGTTTTTTAAAATAGTCAACCATATAGGAGCCTATTCGTGACCAGACACACACACACACACAACTACACACAGAGACATTCAGCTTTATATTATAGATATATATAAAGTTATGACCCGAGCAAAGCTGGGCTGAAATGCTACTATATTTATTTATTTTATATATATATATATATATATATGTGTGTGTGTGTGTATGTGTGTGTGTGTGTGCGCGCGTGTGCGCCTGTGTGTGTGTGTGTGTGTGTGATGCACATACATTAAGGTCAGCACATCTTAAGAGAATATTAAAACTAATCAACCGAAGAATATTATCAAAGGAGAATATTAAAAGTAATGATTTTCTATTACATTAGAATCAGGTAATTGTTTCATTGTTCGGTAACTTTCTTAAAATATGCCCATTTGTATTCATACATCACATTCCTTGTGGCCAGTAATAAATACACCGTGTATCAATATTCGCTTCACAAGTATTTCTTTGTCGCATAATCAGTGGGAATTCGAAACCTTAAAAAATGTTTCAATTGAAGATATAGACACTTGTTTTCTCGTATATATTTTTCATATTAGTTCATAAAATAAAAACCGATAGTCACAGTTTTCGTTAAAACTGGTATTAGAAATAAAATTTGTAAATTTAGTGATCGAATCAATGCACTCTGCCACTTAACCATGCCAAATATGGACTCGTTACATCGAAGCGCACAATTTCCGCGTGTGTCGATATTAAATAATGCAAAAAGCAAAATGAACTTTGCTTCCTTTCAGGGACCCTGAAGGCCCTCCGTAGCTTTTATTGCAAAATAATTTTTCTTTAGAGATATTTTCGTCCGATAACATAAATAATCTGTATGGAAAATAACCCCCACCCTAATCATTCGGTTTCTTCCCAAAAATAAATATAGGAAAAGAAACATTGCTAAATATTTTCCAATTAGGCAGGAAGCATTTTTTTTAAGGTCTTTTGTGACATATGTGATGAATTTTCAGGCGTTGTGGGATTTGCCCGTGACGAACGTAAACAAAATTTAATGAACGCGAAATTACGTATGTTGAGTTTCGGATCAGGTGCGACGATTGGAAATTCATAAAGATCTGAACGCCATCTTTTCAGATCCAGCTTTTTGTATTCGTTGTTTTAACGGCATGTCAACCGGTTTTGAGATTATAAAGCATAGAAGTGCAATGCTATTTTCGAAACAATTAATCACATACGATTCTATTTTGCATAAATCGATATGTTAAGTATGCTGATTTTTTCCCAGTTACCTTTTATGTGGCTTCCAAATAAAGTTAAATAGATTTCGTAACAGAAATAAATATCTATCGGCTTTTCTGATAGACATGAATTAAAATATTCGTAAAATCGGAAGGCCAATATACGCTTAGCTAGTTTTCTGTACTACTTATAATATTGCTAAAAAAGAACGTCTCGACCAGTGAAGTTACAAAATAGGTATTACAGTAACAAAGATAGCTGTCACATTTTCACGTACAAATAAAATCAAAGTCTTTATACATTTATGTAAGGGGTGAGTAAATGAGTTCTTTTAAATCTCTTTATTGTGACGTTTCATAACTGACTATTACGTCTATCGTCACCTTAAGACGATTACAAATTTTTATGAATGAAAGACACAAAGTTCGTTGACACGGTTTTATTTCGAGAGAATTGACAATGGGGAGGGACTAATGTTATCTTAATAATTTTCATATAAATTTTTAAACCTGATTTTCTAAATCGGTACGGACCCGACTATGGAAGATCAGATAATAAATAAAAAGTGGATTTATAAGATCAAAGAATCCAACCTTGATCGCCCTTCGGGACCCGTGGCGCAGTTGATAGAGGCGTTGAATGTCTACAGTTCCAGATGAACATTGTCTGGAGATAGCGATTTCAATCCCAACCAAAGCGTGCCAGAGGTTAATTGGCCAAAATGTGGTGAGACGACAACAACTACCGATGGCAGTGATGGCTGAAAATGCAGTTAAGAGATTCGAAGTTCCTATCCGTCGCGGTTACCACCAGACGAAGGCCAGAGGAATTAGTTGGCCGAAACGTTGTGAATAAACAAACCAATAAAGGATGAAAAACAACAACTAATAAAGATAGGACTAGTAGTCCGAAATAAAAATAAATTGATACTGATTTTCTAACTAAAAAAAAATAAGCTTAGGTTATTCTAAATTATTAAGTAGCTTGTTAGCCTGGCTTCCTAATGATCTCCAAGACAGTGTTCTCTCAGCACAATAATGTAACGTCATTGGGCATATTTCTGATCAGATTTGCTACCGCGTTTCGCCTTTGTCTCTTGCAAACTACGAAAAATTATTCTATGTATAAACCATAGTTATCCAGACATGCAATAAATGTGAACATTGTCAAACTTGGAATGGCTAGTCACTTGCTACTCGCGTAGAGTCATTAATATGTAAAATAACGTATTAATCTGGGATTTCTTTTAAGCAAAAAGAAAACCATATTAGTCGGCAAATAAATAGTAATTAAAAAGACAGACAACGTTCCATTATGGAAATAAAAGGATGCTTTTTTTTCTAAATTAATTTTAAACAGCATGCTCTTTGTTTTGATCCTCCCTCACTTTTAAACATGTAAAAATTGATGCTCCGACAGCTTTTCTCGCCGTGTGACAACACACACACACACACACATGTATATATATATATATATATATATATATATATATATATACATATATATATATACATGTGTATATATATACATACTTATATATGCATATATATATACATACATAACTATATATACATACATACATATACATACATATATATACATATATATATATATATATATATATGCAAATGAAGACAGATTTGTCATCATAATAAAATGTCGACGATATGTGTTAATAGATTAGCTGCGTGAACCTGGTATTTTATTTGTTTTATATACACACTCCAAAGCACGAGAGAACATGGACAAAGCAGGAAAGCAAATAATTATTACCGATTATACTTTTTAGAGACAAATTTAAAAAATGTATAGAAATTAGAATAATCGTTAGAAAGCTGATCGAAGATAATGATGCCCTATTGTCGTCTCTACTATTCACGTTACTTTAAGTCATCAAATATGAACGACGAAAGAGTAAACTGTGGGAGAAATTGACTGCGCCGAAATAAAAAAGCAGGCTTTATTAATCTCAATTACTAGAGTTTAGCATATCTTTAGTATGCAATATATATATATATATATATATATATATATATATATATATATATATATATAATTGCAAACAGTGAATAAAACATGTTAAAAACACTTTGAAAAAGAGTTAAACACATATTTAACCTGAAAAGGAAACACTTGATAAGGTGATAGTCCTTAATCCGCGGAGTTTCGAAGAAATACTTTCCTTCCCATCAGAGGGTAGGAATTAGCAAAATGCGGGATCAGATTTTGCATACAAAAGTATTTGATGAAACTATAAGTAAGTCAAAGATCTTACTTGATAACAAAAAGTGAAGCAGAGAGAATATGGTGAAGAAAAAGGTGATTACACGTGGATGGATAGTCTGGTGAAAGGTAAATAATCCAATGACGGTAAAATTTATTTATTTGTTTATTTATAAGATGTATGTTCATATGGTCAAATTAACAGTCAGTGGACACATATACAGTCATATTTATATTATTTAAATAAAACTGGTATACTGGTATACAGATATACAGGCATATTTATATGAAAACCGGTATTCCGTGCATATTCACCTAAAAATTCGGCGGTTACATCGAGGGAAACGTTGTGAAAATGACAGTTAAGACGAGAACTGTAAATCGAAGAATCGAAATATTAATCTAGAACATATTGAATATTTGCTATTTAGAAATAAATATATATGTACAGGGTGAACAGAAAGTCCTTGGACCAATTCAAAAGTGGTTTATTAATGGAAAATTACAAAAATATAAATTAAACATGAATGAACATTATAAGTTAGGAAACGAAGAATAAAGTCAAATTATTTATTTTCAATGTGATGTCCCTTCCTTTCGATTAGGCGTTCAATTCTCTATCTGAAGTTACCAACCGAGTCACGCAGCGTTTCCTGAGGTATTTTAGCCCATTCACTCAGAAGAGGTGTCTTCAAAGCATCAACATTTGGATGAGCAAGAGAACAGACCTTTGCCTCCAACAAAGACCACACCGAAAAATCCATGGGATTCAAATCAGGCGATGCAGGAGGCCAAATCTCCTTACTCCAGAATCTTGGAAAATGACGTTGGTACCAGTCCTGAGTTTTTCTGGAGGTGTTGGATGGTACTCCATCTTGTTGGAAGGTGAAAGGCTGATCTTTGAAGTGTTTCTTCATCTCTTCAAATGCTGGAACCAAAATATCGTTAATGTAGCGATCTGTGTTGGTCTTAATCCCCTGCTCCACGAAAATCAGAGGCGACTTCCAAGATTTGGAGACTGCAGCCCACACCATGAGGGAAGACGGCTGTTGTCGGTGGAAAACTATTCTCACGGAGTCATCAATATCTGCTGAAGATTTTGCGTAAACTCTGTCGTTCTTATTGTTAACAGTCGCTTCAATTGTGAAGAGTTTTTCATCAGAAAAAACGATCTCTCGCTCTGCCGTGCCAGCCTTCAGTTCTCCAAGAAGAAGCTTTGCTCTTTCAAGTCTCTTGTGCTTTTGGGCAGGTGTGAGGTACTGTCTCTTTCTCATCTTGTAGGGGGACAACTGGAGATCGTTTTTTACGATGGTTCTCATCGAGGTCACGCTCACATTCATGCCTTTAGCCATTTGTCTTGCAGATCTCTTCGGGTTCCTCCTTACCCTCTCTCGGACAGCTTTAACCACCTTCTTTGTTCGAGCAGTGCGAGGTCTTCCACTCCTAGGACGGTCTTCAGATATACCAAGTTCCTTAAATCTGTTCACAACATGGTACACGGTGGATTTAGCCACTTTCAAGAGCTTAATAATCTCTGAGTTTGTCCTTCCCGCGATATGGGACTGAATAATGGCCTCTTGTTTTCTCATTTTTCTGAAAGTTTAAACAAAGTTATTTTAATATTTTTGTTGAAAATAATTAGATCAATAGTTAGACTAAATACTTACTTTATTCGAAAAGAGAAAAAGTGATTTTAACAATATTTAATTTTAAAACTAAAAATGGTCCAAGGACTTTCTGTTCACCCTGTATATGTATGTATATATATATATATATGTTTCATCAATATATGTATATAGGCAGTATTATAGTAGTAGTAGTAGTAAATGTATGAAAGGCTATATGTCTCCCTGTCTTTTTCCATATGTTCAAACTCTATCTCCCCCAAAACTAAAAGTCGTAAAACGGCGCTAGAAACCTCGAATTAGTACGTTTTTTACTGCCCGTTCTTTTATGGATGTTTACCCGGTTGAAATAGTTTTTAAGCAGTCCAAAAAATGCCAAAATTGATAAAATCGTTATACATTTTGTACATTCATCTTATTTTATTTATTTTTTTATTTATTTGAGTCATTTCATATGCGCGTCACGGTGGTACAGTGGTAACGTTACCAGCTTTGAATGCTGCGGTTTTGCTTTCGGTTTCGATTATAGCTGATCGCACCAAAACATGTTCTTTTTTTATTTTTTTAAATCACGGCAGTATAATAACATATACGCCATCCGGGCAAATTTAAATATCATATTTCAGCGTGTTTTATGACCGGGCAAAGCCGGAATCTTCCCTGCTAGTAGAGTTAAAATTCTCGAATTAGATCGAACCTTGTCACTTCCGAAAAAGTCAAACGTTCTTGAATGTTACTCTCAACATGATTATTTATCATATAATTAATGCTTGTCTCAATGGCGATGTCTATAATTATATTTCGATATGTCACACAATATTAGAAGTTTATGATCAACAAAATAACAAAAGCCACCATTCACAAAATAGCCGAGACCAATTAAACGACTTTAAATATAACTCAGAATACGACTTTAAAAGATGGTTTTTACATCATTGTTTCTCATTAAAAATAAAATTTTGTCATATTGTTTTCTTTTTATTATTATTTAAGCACGTAAATGTTTTAGATCGACACTTACTCGATATTTCCACACTATACTCATAATCGTGTCCGTATGTTACAACGATCAAACATATTCGTGAACTCCGTCGTGGTGTGAATAAAAAGTTTACTTTTAGTTCTAACATTTTATGCCATTATTAGGGTTCGAATCTCACATAAAATACATGTCTATGCTTTATTTTTGTTATAGCTTTCTAGTTATTTTGAGAGGATATCGATTATCATTAATAAATTTCAATAAGTTACTTGTTTATGTGTTTATTATTAATTATAAATCCTTCCAAACGCGGCATAAAGCCATTGTAATTAGGCAAAAGATAATTAGCATACGTCGAAATCAAAATCTATTGAATGTTATGTATATTTCAACCTAGAAAACAAGAAATATATCCCTTTGTAAGAAACAGCTCATAAAATGTGAGGACTGAATTGGAAAATATAGGAACCGATTACTAGAAAGCTGTTGAAAGTTAATGTAAGGTGTACTTTCTGCTCTTCTTCAATAACTTTTTTGTTGTGTTTTTTTTTTTACCTAAAGTGCATCAACGGAATAGTTGATAAAACAGTCATTGACGGGTACTTCTGCTATTCTTTTAATGAAAATCATCGAAAGGTGCAGGGAACGAACCCCTTTTCTAAGTGTCTGATTTAAATGACTTACGCTAAAATACGCATAGTCTTATTATGTGTGAGCATATTCCGATCTTTATCAGTGTATCAGTTGCTATCTCGATTTGATGGGTCGTATTCTTCTTGCTATACGTGACTGCTTCAGTTTACAGAGGAATTTACACGATATTGAGACGGCAAAGCTATTGTAGCAATATTTATTCTGTCATTGCAATGTGCTTGTAAAGGTTTTCTGGTAAGAAAGCGATTATAATGCACCGACAATGCGAAGGATATTATTTGTCATGTCGACAACAATCTTTTCCTGGGAAATCTGATGAGTGGACGTCTAATTAACTACGCATGTTATGGAGTGTTAGTAAACCGAGCAACAATTATTCGCCAGTCCAATATCTCAAATGGAATCTACACCTGGGTTGACAATGAGAAATGGGAAGGGGCAGAACAAAACGGAGGTAAGAGACAGTGAGAGAAACAGGTAGTGATATAAATGAGGACAGAGACGGACGGTTACGCAATATTTTGTTTCCCTGCAGCTCAGACAAGCTGGTGCCCTCATTCGAAGAATTTATAATAGGTACACAGGGCTTTGATTTCCCGTTTGTTTGAGTTTAAGGATACGAAAATTATCTAAATACTCAGGAATAGCAAAACATCCAATACGTCTGTTCGTGAATCGACTAATAATGCCAATGAAACGATTGTATAGACTTTCAATCATATTTCTTATTGATTAAACAATAGATAAACATGATGTAAATAAATCAGGTTTTTCTTTGCAGTTCCCTTTGCGCATTATATTAATCACTAGCAGGGCATTTGCACCGGGGTTGCCCGGTGGAAATATGACACAAAGCCATAAAAACTATGGTTACTAACCCGAAACGAAATAACCTTTGATTATCTGGTGCATTGTCCTGTGTGAGTCACGAAAATGACCGATTATTGATAAACTGTTCTTTTATTCATCATTTAAATGAGCTTCTATGTGCACAATCTGTCTATTTAGCATAAGGTGTACATTATTAGATAATAGGATATGGTGGGGAACTGGTGTTTAATCCTCAATCACGTTATATCAAAAGTTATAATATTTATTCCGTGTCGCTTTACTAAATAGTAAACTTCATAAGGCAAATGCAAAAGCTTAAGTGGAGAAAGTGTAAGAAAGTCGCTGGTTTTAATGGCATCACGCCTGTTTTCGTAACTCTCTAACGTTTCGTTGTTAAAATAAGAACCTTTACATTTGCAAAGGACCTCGTATTATGTTTTCACATAGAACATTGTTTTTCTCTCGATATGTATATTTAAAAATGCATTACAGAAGCCCTGTGTTTTATATAATATATAATCCAGAATTATGAAAGACATTTAAAAAGTAACTCTTTGTAATCGGCCGGATGTCCCGGGCTCAACATCATTTCATGTCAAATCAAAAACCTCATACTTCAAATGGATCTTGTTCAACTAAAGTATCTTTTATATCGAATACAGGAATTTACGCGCGATCTCGAACAAAAAACCCTGCTCTCTTTTTTCGGCCACGACCGGCTAAACATTCTAAGCAATTCGTAATTGTTTTTCGAGTGTCACCCGAACTGATGATTGGACCTTCAACACCTAGAAGAGTGTAACTTACAATTAAATTTTACAAGGTACTTTATCCTCTACGCCACAAATACCTACTCAAGGTTAAGACTTAACTTTGAAGATTCGAAATTATACAGATAATCAATCCTCATCTTAAAATAAACACATAACGTTTAGTATATTAATTTTATGGACTCTCATCAAAGAAAGGTGTGCCAAATAATAGTTTAAATCCACAAAATATACACATTTGAAAAATATTTTTTTATAAACACGTAGATCTCTTACAGAAGTAAGTAACTAAACACATATTTTCCTAGCAATGTTATAGTCAAAGATATGTAACATAGTACGCACGGCTATATGAAAATATCGAACAGTGAAGGAAATGACGTCACGGTAATGACAAAGAAAAATATAAAAAGGAGATAGCACGTGAGATAAGTCACAACTGTAACGAGAAGTCACGCGTGGCAGGAGAATGAGGAAATTTCGTTGTTTCAACGGGAAAATCAAGTAGAAACTATTGTCTATTCATCTCCTTTCCCACGGAAACTACAATGTCCTGTTTCCCAGGCTCGGTAACAGAGAGTTTATATTTCTCATATAAAATGTCGGCAATTATCGTATTATTAAAAAAAGTTGTTTTATTTTTTATTTACACGTATTGTAAACATATATTGAAAATACTGAAATGGAGAATTTCCATGTATATCAAATCTGCTTGTAAGTCGCTGTTTTATTGACTATTAAAATTGTGTCCATATCATCCATCTTTTTCAATTTTCTTTTACTATTTTAATATAAAACAGCGATTGGTCTAGTCTATGTATTATGCCTGTGAGCGTTGTTAATATAATGGATACCGTATAAGACACTGAACTTTTCTATGCCGAGCTCAAATCCAATTGAAATTATTCGATTCAGTTATACAATGATACCGTTAAGACAAATATGAAACGTGAATTCTCTTCGCACTAAATATATGGATAAAATATCAACTTTTGTTTAATTTATCGTATACAGTGAACGTTTATAACAGATATCAAATAATCATAAAATAACATAAAAATGTATGCTATTGAGGTCATAGCTAAATTGTTATGATGCATTAACCCCGTGGAAGTATTACAAGTACTGCTTGCTAATAGTATTATTCCCCTTTTTTAATGAGTATTTTTTCGAAAGAACAGTTGTATATAGCCATTAGCAGGATTGCACATCTTAGCGTGCGTTCTTACGTTATCACTGGAACAAATGACTCGTTGTTAAACTTGAATAGAAAAAAAAGAAAGAGAAGAGAAACGAAATTACCTTAATTAGATACCACGTCCTTTGTCTGCTGTTCATCTTGTGCCCATAATTTAGGTGTTATGCACTTTGAAAATTGAATAGAGTCTGCGTTAGTGGCTAATCATCTTTGCTGTTCGCTTCGAGGGCCTCTTCGAAAGCTATCAGTAGAACATACATATCTATATGTTGACACCACTCAAAAAATTGCAGAACCTTGAAAACACGGAGATAGTTAAGCTACTCGTAATGAGTAATAAGTTCAGCGTCTGGGGAAAATAAATTAACTCCCCACAGATATCTCGAAAGATAACACGCTAGGTTTTGGCGCTAGAAAAGTTGATTGCGAATTCTAGAACAAATGAGTGCCTACATTGTAAGTACACTAAAAGGATAAAACAGATTTGGAGAACAGCCGTGCATGCAAAATATACTAAAATCTATATAATAAATGAAAACGTACCGATCAGTCTTCTACCTTTAATATCATAATATTTTAACATACATATTTCTAGTTTTGATATCTACACTCACTAGTGTTTCGTGAGTATACCACCGTCAGTGTAGGAGGTGATATTTATTGCTGGTCAGAAAATTTGAACCCATGGACAAAAGCAAATTTGACTTCGAAGGTT
Source organism: Euprymna scolopes (assembly GCF_053919585.1). NCBI lineage: Eukaryota > Metazoa > Mollusca > Cephalopoda > Sepiida > Sepiolidae > Euprymna > Euprymna scolopes. Next base: position 65,985,285 of record NC_136490.1, on the reverse strand, counting down.
AAGGTTTTTATTTCAGGCAACAGTCCACTAACATATGTAATGGGAGTAAAGTAACTACAAGTGGGTGGCATTTCGGTCGTGGTTCACGGTAGGCGGGGAGGATATTTAACGACATGAACTCGCGATAGTTTACCGCATTTTCTTTATTAATTAAAACCGACCTAATTTTAATTACTTACAGGGGCTTTTTATCTCTATATAATAATCCATAATATAAAAGGCTTAATGTGTGTCTGTGTGTGTATGTGTATGTGTTTGAATGTGTGCCAAAACATTTCTACAGACGAATCGAACTGTGACCAAATTTGTATCCTCTTAAAGCTAGTCTCTCGGGCGACAAACATCGAAAAATTTGCCAAACACAATACTTTCACCGTCAACGCGGCCATTTTTTACAAAGAGGATCACTTTTCTCGTAGACATTTTTGCAAGTCATTTAAACCTCGCGTCAACTACGTAGAATTAAAGACATTATTTCGAAAACCTGTGACGTCACGGTGGGCGTAGTGATAAGACAGTTTACTTTTTTCGCGTCCTTTTTCATCTGTCAAGTTACCTGTTCGAGTCTGCCTACTACTATTTTTTTGCGCTCGCAATTTTGCTTTTCCTTTTTTTTTCTCACCAAACACCCTCACACACATCTCTATAAACCCGGGCAACACCGGCCACCCAGGCTAGTAATTAAATAAACAAAGACTACGCCCGTCTAGAATAAAACATTATAGCAATATAAATGCAGATGCCACATATAAATTCAATATGTTCACATTACCTGCAAATACTTTGTTTTGGGGATATTATCATCCGATGATATCCATTATCTACAATTTCTTTCATATTTCCGAGCAGATTTCCTCTCCCAAACAAGTCATATACACAACTGATAGCAAAATAGTCTAATTTTCAGAGACACTAGTATTATATTGTATTACGGTAATGACTGTTGTTATTTATTTTTAACATTCATTAATAATTTGAGTAAACCTTATTCTATAAAGAACAATACTGAGTTTTCCTGCTCTTTAACCCTTTACTTTTCCAGAAATTTCATTATTTGTTCGCTTATTTTGCGTTTTTCCATTATTCATTAGATTAGCTTTCCTAAACGCTTGACTATTAAGTTGTGTTTCATTAAAAACCGTGCTATCGTCCTGTGCATTTGATCATATTTTTAAGATCACACATAGAGATTAAATCTGTACGGCAGCCGGACTAGATTCCCTCGCATATCTAAGCAATCAGCTCATTTTTCAAGATAATATGTCTATGTAATCATCTACATTGAATAGTCGTCTGGAATTAATTAGAAAACGAAAATCCAGGACGATAAAAGCGTGCATAGCCCGAAAAGTAAAGCAATGCGTTTTTATTCTTTTAGAATATACAAATGTTCGTATTTATGCGTTATATATTCTATCAAATACATTAGGTTTACTTCATTTAAAAATGTACTTTCACCTAATAATTTAATCCGAATCTATCTTAAACACACGAGGCGATCACTAAGGTTTAATATGAAAATATGAATACACCTACTCAGGAGAGGGAAGATATTGTATATATTCGTTAGAATGTCTATAATTTACATTAAATAAACATAGCATATTAAAATTTAAATTAGAACGGTAAAAGCGGACACTACCAGTAAAGTAGACAAACACTTTTTAAACTACCATGGTTCGTAATCTTTCTTTTACTTTTTACCTATATATTAATACGATAGCGTGTGTGTTCTTTTGTGTGTCACGCTTACATTCGGGTCGTTTAAGTGTTATGTTCTTCTATTTCTTGTCATAAATAATCTTACCAAGACTTCTTCATAATTATTGGTTTCGGTTTCGACTATTGCTGATGGCACTAATATCATCTATTTTTTAAAATAATTTCATCACGAATTCTTCATAAGTTTTGAGTCGGTTTCGATTATGGCTGAAGAATTCGTTATATATATATATATATATATATATATATATATATATATATATATATATATATATATATTCATACATTTTTATTTCGGTTTCGACTTAAGCTAATTCACCCGAGTTATATGTATATATATATATTTATTTTAGATCGCAGCTTTATAACAAATAAAAATCGATAGAACATTAACTCTATAATAATATATACGAAATCTGCAAGAATTAAATTATCATATTTAAGCTTATTTTACGGCCGGACTTTACCGGGCGTTCATGTTAGCTTAGATAAATACTTTTGCAGTTTAAAGAAAAAGGCTACAATAATATCAGATCGTCTCCATTTACACTGAACATCTACTGAATGTCAATTTCAATATATTACATATGAATTAGACCCCTATGGAATTTCCACAGGTCCCAGTAGCCTATATTAAAACCGTGAGGTCGATCACCATCATTATTCGTATTTTCATTGATATTGTTTTTAGTGTTATTATTTTTTTTATTATAGTGTAGATAAAGATGATTTAGTGCTGTCATTATTGTTTTTATTTTACTATTAGTAAAATTTTATTTTTTTACTTTCTTCATATTTTTATATTAATTATTTTTCATATTTTTATATTATTTTTGGATATATTATTATTATTATCAGTCATAGTAGTAGCACTCTTATTATAAATAGTATCGGTTGTTTCATTATTCTATTATGTTTTAACTATTATCAGTGTTACCAAATCTTATAATTATATTTGTCGCAGTGTTTTACTATCAGTATTGTTATTATTATTTCTATTATACGATTAACGCTTACATTATTCTTTACTTTTGTATTCTTACTATTATCAATATCATCATTACTATTAATTAAATAATAGTCATATGAAATAGTCTTATTCTTCATATTCGTATTAATATGATCAACATTATCTCCCCCTAAATAGTAGGAACACAACTTCTATTTGCATCTACTAAAAACTTGTCCAAATATTTATTTACTTAATTACCCTTCGTAAATCTATATAATTCTATAAAATTACAGATAAATACTTATCTATTTATTTTATACTAGCAATCGGTGCCCGGCCTTGCCCAGGTGTTTTGAGGTTAATGCTGAGAAAAAAAAACGGTCAATTTTTTAAACTTTGACCCCTATTATGACCTCTTAACATTTATTGTGTAGCGATCAAGTAAAGTTAATAAGTTAGATCCATGTCCAAGGAATCTATATCTAAAATATCACGTGTTTAGACCCAAAATTGTAGGAGGAGTTTGGTAGAGTTCTCAAAGGTAAAATCGTTGAATATTGACCACTTAAGCGCTAAATTTCTGTCGAAAACCTATCACATCGTTTTTCCCAAATCTCAGTACACTGTATATCAAATTTCGAATCTCTAGGCTTAAAATTGACAGAGTTTTAGCGTAGGGAAATGCACACAGACGCACAGACACACACAGACACTATCACTTATATATATATATATATAAACATAAATAGCATATATATAAGGATAATTGTACGCCATATATATAACAAAAGACCATTATTTACTCAAGTGAAAAGAAAACCCGGGGGAACTTTACCCAAAAATAAATCTATATTTTTTTGTGTGTATTGATAGTCTTATAAGCGAGTAATTATTAATTCAGCCACCTTGATTCTTAACCAAACAGAAAGTTCAAGTAGGGGGATTTCCCTTCTTTTTTTTTTTTTTGATAGCGAGGCCAAATTTCGCGAATTTGGCCTTTTTTTAAAGCAGTTTGGCCTTCAACATTTCTGTTTGGCCTTTTTCTTCACCGATGAAATCTGGGGACGCAACGGGAATTTTCGGCAAAAAAATGTTGTTACTATGCACATCTATGTATTGAAATACAATTTGTGGCAAAATTTCAGGAAAAACTAATGGATGGTTCTCTCACAATAGTCCGGACAATTCGCTAAATTATCTCGTCAAAACCTTAAATCTCGAATTTTTGTGCATTCTGTTTTTTGGGGGGCTAATTTGGCATAATAGTGTCCATTTAATAGTATTATCTTGAAAAAATAAAAAAATAAGGAAAATTACCAAAAAAAACAAACAAGAACAACAAAAGTGTGCCGTATTTTTAAAAGTTTTATTGCGTGGTTTTTATTTGCTTTTTTTATTTCATCATCATTTTGAAGGCCAAGCTGCTTTAAAAAAAGGCCAAATTCGCGAAATTTGGCCTCGCTATAAAAAAAGGGGAAATCCCCCTACTTGAACTTTCTGTTTAATTAATAATGACTCGCTTGTAGCGTTGATTTTTTTCTTTTTTCGCTATAAAAAAAATAACTACTTGATGAAATTACGTGATTTTTTCTGTAGGAAAACTTTATCCCATGACGAGTATTTACAATATGTTTTTTTTTAAATATTTCCATTTTTTAATGTCAATGGAAAACTGCACAAGTACCCAAACCCGAAATGTAAAGACCACGAGTGAACGCGCGTTTTTTTTTTTTAGTTTAGTTTCATAATGGCGGCCGTGATGTCGGAGGTTCGATTGTTAGATTGTAAGTTTCGTATTTTTGTAATTTGTAAATTGCAAGTTAGGATAAAATTAAACCCTTCCAAGATGGACAATAAATAAAGCCATAATATTTTATGGTAAAGTTAAGAGCCAACGCACCATAGTTTTTTAGGAGATGTGATTATTGGATTAACCAATCAGAAATCGTCTGTGGCACACACATCTTTGTTTTTATAGATAAATAATCATCGTTTTTGCAATTTTGAAACTAATTTTTTCTTGTTTTTTTATCTGTTCTTTCGTTTTCTCCCAGTTCCAAATCGATCGCTTCCATTTCCATAGTGCTTTGTCATTGGCTGATAAAACGCCAAAACATTGAAGTGAAAAATAAATAAATAAACAGAAAAATCCCCCCAATAATTAAAAACATTACATTTAAAAAAAATGCCCATTTAGCGTTTTAACATTTGAACAACCCCCGGATTAATATGATTGCCTGTTGCGCCCGATCCATGATTGACGGGAAATTCTGTGAATCAGTGTTAAATTCTGCAAAAGTGTCCGTATATATATATATATATATATATATATATATATATATATATATATATATATATATTGTTAGTTATAATCCCCTAGATGTATTTTATTTACACTCAGAATATATACTATTATATTGTATAGTAGAGTCTGTTTGACACGTGTTTGCTTTAATAGGAGAATCACCCCAACCATCTCATCAGAGACAAATATATGCACTTCGCAAGATGGGAAGTTTTCATTCCTTGGGATCGACAATATATTTGGTGAAGAAAATGTTGATAAAAGGAAAAAGGAGATATGTATAGCTCGCAAAATAAGCATACGGATAAATAATTACGTGTTGCAGTGTTTATAGGAACCTTCTCAAATAACAAACAACTTATTTAAACCACACCTGCAGACGCCATCATACACCGCCATCTTTAATTTCTTAACAATGTTACGACTATATTAAAACGATTTCGCATTTAGTTTCAAAGTAATAACAGGAAGCCAAGAAGAAATCTCTATGGGATACAATTACCAAAATATTTAGAATCACAGACAAGTAAAAATATGATTTCATTCATTAGTCAATAAAAATAATATTTACAAAACTAAAATTAACGCAAATGCAAATAACCTGCAAGGATAGCAGGTTTAAAGTTTCGTAAATAAATATTCTCATTTCTCATTAAAGTAATACAATCTCTTATTTTCATCTCATTGGTATTTTAAAATACTCATTACTAAATTTCTTATCACTAGATTTAAGAATTATTGAATATAAACAACGAAACAATATCTATAGGATACAACTCCGAGATACAGCATTAACATTAGTGTACAGTATGTATTACACATGTATATGAGCTAATAATATAATTAATAAGTAATGCGGAGCAAATACCGTAACCAGAGTAAAAACAAACAACAACAAAAACACATCGTATTCCATGTCGTAACATGAAAAAAACGTAGACAAGGGCCACTGTATCTCGAATTTCTACTCTAACTTATATTTTGAGAATTGCATTATTTAAATATTAGTTCTACCAACTAACAGGCTTACACAAATACGAATTATTTAACATATCTTCTACTCACCCCAACTCATTAAACTCAAACTTCATCAACATAAACTGAAAAATTATCCCATATTACGAATAACAAAGTAGTTAATTATTAATGGCTAGAATTTAAACCATACAAATCCTCTCTCATAACGAGAAACATCACATTTATTTACTAACAGAATTTACATATCAATCAAATGATTAGCGGCTCTTAATATATGTATATATATATATATATATATATATATATATATATATATATATATATATACTAGCTGTAGCCTGCCACGCGTTGCTGTGGCTCAAACTGGCGCAATGGAAAAGTTCCAAAATAAGAAAAGGCATGTTTCTTATAGGTTTAATTTTCCATTTCGTATGGGCACACAGTTTTTGTTGTTCCATTTTCTTAGCTGATATAGAGATTTTCTGGTTTGGTGACTCTTGAATACGTAAAATTAATTTCCATGTGCAAAAAAATTTTAAGATTGTTCCCGTGTGCTTGGTTGATAGTTATTGCACACGGCAATAAAATTGGAAAGTGCAATTTCCTGAAGTGTAATGATGTATCCGGTGGAATCATAGGAATGCATGGAATGAAGATATATTCATCTGTAAAAAATCCTGTTAAGATTGTTGTTTCTATGATATTGTTTGTTAATTATTTTACTGCAAGCTATGTGCCTTTGCAAAGCCTGGATTGGTTTATATTTCACAACATAATAATAAGTACGCCAAATTTTAGTTGCAATACATGCGGCGGCATCCCTGGCAAATATAGCTGTTGGATAATAAATCACTTTATCTGCTTTCACAACAGTGTCGATGGATTTGTATTTGACTACCTCACTTGGAATTTTACATTTAATAATAGCGGGGACGTATTTGTATTGAGCTGCAAAAATAGCTCGTTCACTCAGTCAAGTGGAATTCTTATAATTTGAATATCTGCAAAAACCTTTTAAACTAACGCTTCTTTTGATGTAATAAAATTCCAGAAGTTAAAATTTAAAGAATTTTGCCCTTATCCCTGATCAGCTTTTCCGTGCCCAATTTCCCACAACTTTCTGTGCGGATCGAACAGACTGCAACTGGATATGCATATTTTCAGTTAAGTTTAATGTCTTCACATGGCAGAAAAAAGTAGAGTATTTGAGGCAAGCATTTATTTCATCTGCTGGTGTTGATTGAAGAATAACAGGTAACATTTGTCTGAAATCTCCTGCAAGCAATATTAGTGCATTCTCAAATCGTCTGACATTGCCACGCAAATCTTGCAAAGATCGACGAAGAGCCCAAGTGATTTTTTGCGTGTCATTGTGCATTCATTCCAAACAATAAGTTTGCATTTCTGCAATATTTTCCCCCACGTTGGATATTTTGGAGATGTCGAATATGAGATTTTTGAAAAATTGAATGTTTCAAAGTAGAATAAATAATTATTCTACTTGGGAGCAAGGTCGCAGGTATTCCTCATTCAGCGAGGGCTAAGGCTATGTCATTTTGTTACCAACTGGCTGCTAAAATCAATTTAATTAGAAAGGTTTTACCAGTTACTTCTGGTGCTGTTCAAGGTAGCAGTAATTTCCAAATAACTTCTATTCTATCAGTCAGTAAATTAGGTGACTAAAATAGGATTTGTCCACGTTTTGACAATATCTTATTCACTGTAATTAATTTAGGAGACTAAAATAGGATGAGGGATTAGAGATAAACAGATAGAGACGAAGATATATAGATAGACAAGAGAAAGTGAGAGGAAAATACAGAAAGAGAAGGAGATAGAGAGAGATAAAGGGATTGATAGATAGACAGAGAGAGAGGGGGAGTGTTAGAAACAGAGAGGGTGAGACATATGAAAGGAAGGAAAGATAGAGGGAGTTAGAGAGAGAAAAGGGCTTACAGAGAGATGGAGAGGGTGATATAGAGATAAAGATAGATTGAGAGAGGGAAAGGGAGAGATGGATAGAGAGATATATTAAGAGAGGAAGAGAGAGGGGCGAGAGAAACAAAAGGTGAACTACACTTCACGGGTTTTTCCTCGTTCAGTGGGGAAGAAATCTTTCGATACTGAGGAAATTAAAATTTTTTGTTACTATGACGAGTACCCTTTTGGGGGGAGGTTGATTTTCTACACATTAGAAACCGACCGGGTTATCTGTACTTTCACCTAACAAATTAATAAAAGAAAAACATATTATAATATTTGAATTTAGTGTGAAAATACTATTTTAAAAAATAGCACGATAACATAACTGCCACTTTATGTACTCCTTGGGTGTTGAGTTCCATGGCGACCAGCTTAATTATTTAATGGTCGCTCCTTTAGCACCCCCTAGTCAAGGCTAATGCATGCGCACGTAACATTTTTTTTTATTTACTGACGTTGGCTTAGTAACTAAACGATTTATTGACAATTTCGTAACCCTTAAACACATGTTTAAATTGGTTCATTATTGCTGTAATGAAATAAAAAAGTATCATTCAACAAAAAAACAAAAACACATATTAATGATACATGATTTATTATTCTATTCATTGAAATTTGCCAATTGTTAAATAAAAAAATAAAAAAGTTAATAAAAAATAGTTGCTTATGTGCGCATGTAAAAATGTTTGTAAAAGTGAGAAATTAATTAATCATTTAAAAAACTTAGTATTTTTTTTAGATTAGGTTCACCTTATAATCACCCCCAACCTCCTCATCTTAAGAACAGGTTCCGGAATAAACATCTTTTCTGGAGGTGAGGGTTAAGAATATTTGCAAAATTTAACTGATATTTGTTGTCAGCATAACCACCCGAAAATACTATAAAAAAGGAGGGGTTCAGTGCCCATTGCAGAGAAGTAGATTAATTTATCAATAAAAGCTGCAGAGAATAGATTTATTTATCAATAAAAGTCGTCATTTAAAAAATAAAATTGTGGAGGTGGACCTAAATGTAAATATTTACCCTAAAATTAATCACCCATGTAAATTAAAAATGTCTGTAAAAGTGAGAAATTATCAATACATGGTTTAGTTTTTTTTTTTTTAATATTCTATGGAGAAGAGTTAAGCCAACGTAAGTAAATACATGAATTACAAATGTTTGTAAAAGTGAGAAACTATTAATAAATGTTTAGTAACTTTTTTTCTTTTAATATTCATAAAGAGTAAAGTTTTATCCAATATTCATGGAAAGAGTTAAGCCAACGTAAATAAATAATATTTGTAAAAGTGCGAAAGGCAACATAAGTAAATAAATGATTAATATTACGTGCGCATGCGTTGGCCTTGACTAAGGGGGGGCTAAGGGAGCGACCATTAAATAATTCTGCTGGTCGCCATAGAACTCAACGCCCAAGAGTACCCCACTTTATTTTAAATGTTTATTTTCCAAAGGACTGTTTGAATAAATCAACAATGAATAAAATTGTGCTTCTACCCTTTTATTACCGAAATTGGAGACGCTATTTTTTCACGCAGGGGAGACATCATTGTATGGCCGAACGATTGTTTCCGGAAAGGGAAAGAATACATTTACCAAAGTTAACATTTATTACTTCCGGAAACGTTAAATTAAACTAAAATTATCATATATTACATCCAGAAACTTGGTAAACCGATATTACTGGAGAAAATGAATCTTGACAATTCAAAAGAATGTTTAAAATTATTTATTTGTTCGAAAAAAAAATTTAAACTTCCGGAAAGAACTATGAAAAAAAGTAAATAAAGAAAGTGAAAAAGAACATATATCCGCGATTGGAAATGTTTCCATTTAATTAATAAGAACGGGAAAGTTTTTCATGGATTTTTTTTTATTATTATTAAAAACAGAAAATTGAAATGACCTATTTATAATAGTTTAAACTGGGCGAGCGCCAATTGAAAACCAAAACAAAACCAAAACATTTATTAGTTTTTTTTGTTTATTTTTTTTGTTTATTTTTTCGTGTGTGTGTATTTTTTTCGAACAAATAAATAATTTTATACATTTTTTAATTTAAGCAATTTTGAAAGGCTAACAACAAATTAATTTAAATAATTGTTTTTTTAACGGGGATGTGGGTTGCTTTTCATCTTATTTTTATTTTTTACTGTGAATCGAAATATAATTGTAAAAGCATTGATTGAACATTTTGTGTAAAAAATATAATCTTAAGAAAACAATTTTGAAATGAACATTAGAGTTTTATAAAATATAATTTTTTTTCGAACAAATAAATAATTTTAAACATTATTTTGAATTGTCAAGATTTTTTGTCAAATAATTAAATTTCAAGCAATTTTTTTAAAATAAATAGCAATTTCAAGCAATTTTTGCTTAAAGATAAAGTAGTTTTAAGAAAAGAATGTGCATTCTTTTGATAATTTCTATAATTTATGTGAGATTATCAGATAGATAATATATATATATATATATATATATATATATATATATATATATATACTCATCGATATACAGTCCTGTTTCGGTGTATCACCACTCATCAGTGCCAGTAGACTAGCACCTCTCCCAAGCCTGGGATTGAACCTAGAACCGCCGTGGGGACAATCGGAAATCCTACCACTCGACCATTGAAGTGATGCCCGCAAATAACATCGCCGAATGTCTATTTTAAACAAACATCCGTCCACCACTTTTCTAGTGCTTAAACCGCCTGTTTTAAACAAACAAATAGCGAGCTTCGCATGTTTCAGCCAAGTAAGTAGCGAATGAGATTAATTACGACAGTGCTCTACCCAAAGAGAGGGGGGTTAAAATATATTTTTCATCATCGACATACAGTCCTGTTTCGTTGTATTACAACCCATCAGTGCCGTTCCACATAAGTGCTGTTTCGCTGCATCACAGTTCATCAGTGCGGTTAGGCAAGCAACTATCTGAAACCCAAATCGAAACTCGACCAGCCAAACGGCAGCTGGAGCTTCTAACCATCTCGCTTCATTCTTTGAGAATAAAAATTGCTTGGACCATACATTCATAATTTCGACGTATATAAAAAAAAGATTATACGAAAAATTGCAAATGTAATAATAGGTTTTACAAAACAGGTTTCTGTTTTCTTTAAATGTGTTTGTTTAAATTTTTAAAAAATGCTGTATAAATATACGCAATTAAAATTACATGACCCAGTAGCGCAACAAGCTACCACAACCCAAGACTTTCGATTCAAATTACTAAAAGCCAAATTAGCAAAAACTTCGGACACAGACTAGCGAACTTGATGAACTTGAACAAAAACTCCAGACCTGTTTTACTGAAGAACAACACACAGAACTCCAGCACCGACTTCCCATTTTCCATGACGTCACACATATATTAAAACATGTGTCTTCTTTCACGTGTTCTGGAAATGCGTGTCCTATACATATTCCTTTGTTTACAAAAGGAATTTTAACCTATATTCCCAGTGACCTATATTTCCAATATGTTAAAAACATGTTTATTAAATTATCTTATAGTTGCATTCTTCAATTGAATTTCATAACAGATTTGACAAATGCACATTCTTTTCTTAAAACTACTTTATCTTTAAGCTAAACAATGATTTGTTTTTACATTCCATTTGCTAATTATCTCTCGTAATCCATTTCTAAACCTTAATTACGAGGTTCGAATTTCGTCTATTCTATTTCATTTTCATTTTAACTAAATCTCTCTATTTTTATACTTACATGAAAAGGCGGCATCCCTTATCATGCAACATATTGTCACTACCTTCGAGAAGAAGAAAATGTTTGGACCATACCTTTGACGTATATAAAAAATATAATACGAATGATTAAATAAAAATAGAAAAAGTATTGCAAAACAGAAGCTTTCTGTTCTCATTAACAATGTATATTTAAATGCAAAACATGCATGCTAAATATACGCATATATATATATGTGTGTGTGTGTGTGTGTGCGTTTATGTGTGCTCAAAGGTTTTCATATTAAATTCTACGCAGTTGTATAGAACGTAGAACGTATGCATAAATATTATTCAGTTAATAATTAAATGAAACCAATCAGCTAATAAGTTATTCATAACAGCCTATTTTCCAAAGAAGTTTGCAAATTAGTTAACTCTTATGTAGCCGCTCACATATACACGACTGAGTATATTAAAAAGTCGTTTTAATATTTTTGTAATATAAAAAGTGAACGCTTAATATCAATGTCACATCGAGAACACACTGAAATTCATAGGTTTATAGATGAAAGCTATTTTCAATTTAAAATGTTTAAGAAAACAATGTGAGTTTTCAAATATTTATAAAAACATTGTCATTTTTTTAAAACAATTATGACATAGTTTTTCTAATTATCTAATAGGGATTCTTAATCTTTATCTTCCTCCTCTTTCTATCTTTCCCACTTATTCTTTTCGCACTTTCCCGTTTTCTTATTCATGTTATTTATTTACTACGTTCGTTTGCTCCTTGCATCCATTCATCCCTCATAAGCCGAGAGTAAATAGCAAGTAAGACGCGTTCTCACTGCGTATTGCTTACCGGTTAGGCTTAAAATGAATAAAGTGTAAAATAATATAAACAAATTATGAACGACAACAAATAAACGCCAACTATAATTAAAAGGGCACATAATACAATAGATACAAAAGCGATTTTTCAGGATCTTGCATAGTGTTAGCTGTAGGTCATTTGTCCGCATTTTCTGATTATTTTTAAGCGTCGGTTTGACTTCTGTCCCTATTTCTATGTAATCGTTAACTCGACTTCATCTGGAAATACTAATAAGGTCCATTATCTTGCTTTTGCTAGAATAACCTCTGACATTAGATTGATCTCGATTAACCCCAATTGTTTCCCTTTGTAGGGTGCTCAAAGGAATTAGATTATTTGTATATGTGAGACGGTTTAAAGTATGTCGATGCCATATAATTTGTTGCTTGACCTTACGCTTTGATTTTTTTTTTACTATGGGCCGAGCATATATTTGTATAGTTCTACATTTAACTTTCCAACTCAAAGGGATACACTCCAAATTGAAACGTTTTAACGTCAAATGAAAGAAAGAATGTCCAATTAAGAGATCAGAACTTCAGAACTTAATATGATAGGCTCAAGTTCATGAAAAACGTTCGATATGAAAAGCTCGGTGTTAACTTTAAAACTTGCCAGATCAAAATTTTAAGAAGTGTATGCCATATGAAAAAAGGTAACATTATAAAGGAAAACGCCAGAGAAAAAAATCAAATCAAAATAAAAATAAAAATATCATTATAAGTTACTCAATCTCAGATTTAAACCCTTAACTTTAAAATCCAAATTGATGGGTGACCCTTGTTGGCCTTTGCCATGGTTGGTGTGTCATTTCCAGAGACTAGAAAGTTAAAACCATTGTTTGCTTCTTCCAATATAAACGAGTTGAGGGGGCATGTTTATCCTGCTTGTCGGCCAACCAGTACATGTTTTTACTTTTCCTCACATTTATATATGTATATACGATTCCTCGTTAGCAACGGCTTTTTATTTGTTATTCAAAGTTGTCCTTGATTAATAATGGGGATGCGCGCGTCTGCAAACTTGGGTACGTTCTGTATAGCTTAAGGAGAAAACACCATTTTTATAAATATTTACTCAGAGTTTATATCTAATGAAAAATATCCTATGTATAAATCTCTAAAAAACATTCTCAGAATCACTTAAATATATCCTCATGTCAAAGTTTGTGATTAATCCTTGTACAGTGTTACTGAAGAGTGATGTCCACTAGGCATTCGGTATCTCTCATATTAAAACATCTATCTTTTAAATATGCCTCGGAACAAAATTAAAAAAAAATGACGTCACCTTTACGTCTTAGTTCTAGTAAAATATATATATTAAAAAGTTGTTGTATTATAACAACTTACTATGAAAACAGAATATTTTATCATTGTTTTGACTCTCGAGTATATATCTGACACAGTTAGACTCAGTTAACCAACCGAGAATCACATTACTCTATTCAAAAGCATATAAGATACCAATGGATATGCACTCGAGAGTTAAAACTATGAAAATAATATGCTGTTTTCCTAGCCCTAATCATGTATGGGTGTCTGGGATACCGGAAAGATGCTGCCAGATAGGGCGATATGAACTGTGATAACAGCAAGACAGCGCTACTCTAATATAATCAGAATCTTTTTAGCCTGTTCGAGAGAGCAATTTAACAGAAACAAGTCAGTGATTCTTATTGCACTCAGATTTCATACGAACGGTTGTATCTGAGAAAATGACGTAGTGTTTGGGGAACGCTACCTACCAAACTACTTTGCCAGTTTTTGAACTACAATCATTTACGGAATGCAGGAAATTCGATGAAACAAATACGATTTGCTTTTAGCCGGTAAACATATCTGCTAAGTGGTCAAAAGTGAAAACAATTTGAACTTGGCAGACCTAAGTCGACTAAACGCGTTACCTATACGCATCTACTTCTAATAGATTTGTGCCTTTAACAAATTAGTTTTATAAGTGTTATATGCGTATGAACTTAGCTCAGACTGTATCGATTAATGAGGGGAAGTGATAGGTTTTGGTTTCGATTAAGCTGATGGCATCCAAATCATATATTTTTAAACTTTTGAAATCACTACTATATACTGGGTATCATATAATACTCAAGAGAGTATTTACACTATATTAATTAATAAGAAATCTGCATGAATGAAAGTATCATAGTGACATGTATGTTATGACACGGCAACGCTAGATGACCTTCTTGTATAAATATAAACCAGATCAATTGTCAAACGATTACTACAATGATTGCAACAATCAATGGAAAAATCCTTAAACTGTAAAGTGTTCGAGTAATACAGATTTGCCAAAGATATGTACATTAAGCATGATTTTATAGAAAGCGATTGAATTAACTAAATATGTACAGCTGTTCGTACATAGTCTAACTTTTCAATTCACCAATGGATATTAGCTCGACGTTAGAAAAAAATCTGTTTCTTTTAGTTTAAACTTTGTGCCAGCTGCTTTTATCGGTGACACTGTTTGTATGGTGATCACCCCGCATTTGACTAGACATTTTCAGGTTTTTTCACTATTTCTCGAATAATCCTCACTACTCCGAGAATTAAGTAAATTGCGGTTGATTGCATGTCCAACACTTAAACTATATTGCATTTAAATGTATTTACTTTATTATACATTTTCCACCATCTTTACTTAGGTTTCGTAAAGGTTCACACCGTCGATATCTTCAACAGAACGATAATACTTACAGATCATAAATGTATCAGTTCAGTCATCATGACAATACAGTGTGTAATGCCTTCTGATCCATTCGGCTGAAATAAAAATAAGCCATTACTTTTGGAACAACCCAGAGTTTGATTTTTTTTTAAATTATTATTATTATTATTATTATTAATAATAATAATAATAATAATAATAATAATAATAATAATAATAATAGTAGTAGTAGTAGTAGTAGTTGAAATATCTGTAGTAGCAAAATAATGTTAATAGTTTCATTTGTATTCCTTACTGTGAATTCACACAAAAATATTTATATGCCATTTATTGCAGATGAATACCTTTAGTACACTTTTATCATATTCTATGGCATTGGCTCTGCTTTCTTCGTGGATCTATTATTTATACTTCATGCCCATGTAATTTAGATTCAAGTCTACAAGAAAATGAGATGCTTGTTTAATTTAACTTTATGATTAATCGTCCATACTATTTACATCTCTCCTATAATAGAATCGGGAGGCATGAAATGTTTTATGTCCCCCCCAAAAAAAAAACGAATAGAAAATTTAGACGCAGAAATGTTCGTCCTGACGTAAATGTCAAAAAAACAGAAAAATATTGATTAATTTATTTCTACCTTTTTTCGTTTACAGTAAATTTAACGAATTTATATTTTTTTGTTAATCTCTCAGAATAGAAAAAACTAATTAACACATACGCCTAGCCATTTCTGTGCAAGGAAAAATATTTTGTCAATATAAATTACAATTTGTAATTACTCTAGATAACATTGTAATGATAATTTTAAAATAATTTTTTCTAAATTTCACAAATTCACTTATTCTCAATATGATATATTCACTGGATGTAAATATCTGCAATGTTGTGCGTAACATAATGTTATCAGTGCTTCCATAATAAAGAAGATACGTAATTAGCGTAGCTTAATGAAGATGTTTACAACCGAGCATTTTATTATGATGAAACCATATTATCTATCTTTCTTATTACCTTATATTTCTCTCTGTATATAATTAAAATTCTAGAAATCAAATAATTACTATTTTATGGGTTTTTTTTTTTTATTATTAAGAGTCATCACGTGTTTCATCTGTATTAATTACGTCTATCTTATGTATTCTGTGAATGTAATTTTAATAAGATTTCATTGAAATAGTTCTATAATTAAATAAGTCGAATTCATTCAAGTTTTACAGAACGAAAGACAGTATACAAATAGAAATGTTTGATGTAAGCAACCTTATACTTTCGTAGGAACAAATATTTGTATAATCTTCCTCATATGATGATATATAATCTCTTTAATTTTCTCTTATTTAAGCTTTTACTAATGACATTTTTGAATTAAAGGCCATGTCTAATTTTAAAAGAGGTTTCAATGGCTATCCGATTTGTATGTAAGTCATGAGATGAAGATAAAAGTTTTCAATGGGTAGCTAATCTGTATAAAACTTGAACTGTACCAATTTGTAGAGAAAGAAAGGTTTTATATGAATAGCTCATTTTTACATGTCTTGAACTTGCAGATAAAGAAACAACTTCCTTCTCTTGTAAACACAAAAACGTGTGTTAGAATCTTTAAATATCCAGTATTTTTGTGGAGCTAATTATGTTTCTGATTTGTTGCTTACAAAGTCTGGCTTTATTTGATCGGTCAGTTTCCATCACAAGTGTTTATAAACAGAACCTTCAAATTTTCTTTAATCATATCGTTGAATAGTATAAAAATGGCACAGTTATAATATAATGAAATAATCCAAACATGCACATTAAAATATGAACAGAAATATTAACGATTTACAGTTAATGATTAAAAACTGCAATGGACAATACTATTAAACATTCCTAAGAAAATGAAGGCTCTGAAACATTAGGAAGTTTTAATCATCTTTTCAGGCATTGTTTATAGATATTCTAGAACTGTCCGCGCAAGTAGGCTCATGTATTGCTTATAACGCAAATATGCGTTTTGGGATTCCGTAAATGTGGCTTCATTTTAGCATTCTTTGTCACATGCACTAACATGTAGTATCATTTTTCTATCGGGAGGGGGCAATTGTAAACATGTATATATATATATATATATATATATATATATATATATATATATATATGTATATATATGTGTGTGTTCATTTAGTTAAAAATTATTAGCTACATATGTGCATGCATATGTCTGGAGCGATCTTTATTCAAAGATACAACTTTCTCCGTCTATATTCAGATATGTAGTCAATAATGCTTGTATCAATAAGCATACTATCCCAACGTTATGTTAATTAATCGAACATTCTTTTATAAACAAAATGGTTTCAGTGGAGTTATGACCTAACCACATATGATGGTCTAAGACTGCCTCACTGTACGGGCGAACGAGAACTAAATTAGATTTTTTATCATGTGAGCAATCCCGGGTACAAGCAAGTTGCTGGTTGGAGATGCAAAATGCATGAAGGAAAATAACTTAGAGAAAATTAATTAGTTTCAGAAGACAGCAAGCATGAGGACACGGTTTCCAAGCTAGCGCCCAGAATCCGGCCCACGGTGCCTGTCTTCCCTGGAAACTTTTCCTTGTGCATTTTGGAATTTTTAAATTTTTAAATTTTCTTTTCTTTATATTTTTTAGTATTTTTGTTTTTATTCGTGAACCACTGTTAAGGCATAAAATACAGTAATCTCACTCACAACCCCGTCATCGTAGAACCAGCCGAGACTACACTATTGAGTTTCATATGTATTCAAATCTGAACGGCATGAACTACACTTATGTACCAATGAACACTACGGTGTACACAGTGTTATAGATTTACATTTAGAAAACTAAAGCTCTACAACAATATGTATATATATATATATATATATATATATACATATATGTATATAACAAAATGTTTTGTTATACACACACTCCTACACACTCACGTATATATGTATATATATATATATATATATATATATTATTTTTAAAAATTCTTTGCTATTTTTAAGTTTATTCTAAACTATTGTTTGTGTGTCTATATTAAAAACGTACATTTTCTGATGATAATGAAATTCAGACGTTGAGAAACAGCTCCATTAGTTTTGTTTGTATTTTGTTTAGTTAAAACAGAATAAACGCAAATTCAACTGGCCAAAAGCGAAATTAGTATCCTCATTTTATTTCATTTTCTCTTCTGAAATCTTGTTTATAATGAAAAAGTTTATCATTTGTATAGTTGTTTTGACAAAGAAATAGGTATTTGATGATACTTGCAAATATTTGTCGCACTTTTCCGGTTAAAGATATCAACAATTAAATTTGAAAAATCAGAAAACCGTGGAATGCTGTGCAATATATTTTATTAAATGCAAAAATCAAGCATGAATTGTTTTTCTTAGACTGTCAGCGAAATCCTTCCTAATAATAAAAGAAAAAAATCTGTAATTGATTTCAATTTTCTACTTATGTTGTCCGAGGAGGATGCTCCGTAAAAGAGAAAAATGTGCGTCTGGTCTTGTTGACGATTGTACTTAAGTCAAATCTGCTACGTTGTTGGCGCAAAAATTGAATCAAAATTAATCATAATTTGAAACGTTCGACTATGTTTGCGATTGTATTTAACGCATGAAATTAGACGCTACAAACGCAGGCACCGAGATATATGAAACAACTAACGGAGAAAGAAGCAGCTGAATTAGAAATCATCATACAACTTATGAACGAAGAAAAAATCCTGTTTCTAAGGAAGTAAGTTAAATAGATTAAAAGCAGAAACAGGGAAGGTGAACAAGCATCTCCATTACAACAAACATATACTATTACTTACATAAATAGCCACATGTTTCAAGGTGGTAATACGGTAAGTATTACATTTAAAGTGGAAAAAACAGGGAGAGAAACTGAACCGAAATGTTCTGGGTGAGAATTCAGGCTAGGAACCCAGATCAACACACAAAAGAAGCGATAAACAAGATGAAAGTGAATAAAAAGCATAAAATATTATATTCGCAGGAAAATAGCAACAAAATGAAGGGGGAGAAAGACGATACGTGTACAAATCTGAAGAAAGCAAAAAAAAAAAAGTTAAAATAGAGCAACCGGACCCGACAGAAACCAAACTCTACTGCAGTAAAATATTAGAAGAACAAGGCCACAATAAAAATGCTGGGTGGCTGAGTTACATGAAACAGAGTTACAGCACATCATGTTAAAAATGAACACTAAATCTAGTAAAAAAATCGGAAAATATATTAAATCATATTCTCTTTTACACTCAATAATGTAGCATAAATGCTTTCTTCCTTTTGCATCGTAACAAAAAATTTCTTTGCGAAAGTGGTACAATTTTTCACAACGCGACGATCCTGTTTGACGTAATGCAACAGACTGAACCGGATTCACTTATTTTATCTATCTTTCTCGCCATTTTTTTCATCACATCACATACTTGAAAACATTAATACATTTTTAATTTCAATTTATAGTGGTAGTTTCCCCATCAACGTAGTCTAATTACGCAAGGGAAATTCTGATTTATTACGAGGGGTGTGCAATAAGTAATGCCCCTGGCCCACTTCCCGTCGTCTGATCTAGCTGAAATTTTGCATATGCAATGATTTATATCTCTACGGGTTATGTGGCAAATTACAGCTCTTAACTAATTGTGGTTTCTGTTTTAAACGTGTTTGAACTCAGTCAGATTTGAAATGGAGCCTGTTGAATGTCGAGCAGAGATCCGGTTGTTGTATTTGAAAGAACGCACACCACAGGAGACTTTTAATGAAATTAAACAAACTGATGGTGATAATTCCCTATCATATGACCTTGTAAAACGCTGGCATCGTGAATTCAAACATAGCCGGTAGTCTGTGAAAACAACTGCCAGACCTGGTCGACCCTCTTCTGCCATTGATGAGGCGTCTGTCCGTCAAATTGAGGTTGCCATTTTGGAAGATCGGCGCATTACTATTCGTTAAATAGCCCAAGATGTCAATATTAGTACAGGGTCGTTTGAAATTCTCATTCATGCCCATTTTCATATGCATAAGGTGCCTGCCAGATGGATTCCCAGGTTGATCACACCATTCCAGAAGCGATAACGCGCGGAGTGCTCAAGGATAAATTTGGAGATGTGCCAAGAAGATGAGTCAAAGATTTTCAAAAGACTGATTACACAGCATGAAACCTGGGTCCATCACTATGGTCCAGAGACCAAAGTCCAGTCAATGCAGTGCAAGCATTTGGACTCACCACCTCCAAAGGAAGCAAGGGTGCAACCCTCCGCTGGTAAGGTCATGCTAACAGCCTTCTGGGAACAGGACGGAGTAGTGATGACAGATTTCCTACCAAAGGGTATCACAATTACAGGAGCCTATTATAGTTCACTTTTGAAGAAATTAAGGGAAACTATCAAAATCAAGAGGTGGGACAAGATCAGCAAAGGTACCAGTCTCCTGTAGGACAACGCTCCGTTCCACAACTCGCATATCGCCAGATCAGAAGCTCAGGCGTGTGGTTATGAAATTCTGCCCCATCCTCCCTACTCTCCTGACCTTGCACCCTCTGACTTTCACCTCTTCCTAGCCATGAAGTTGTTTTTGAAAGGAAAGCGTTTCCCAGATGATGCAGCCTTGATTTCTGAAGTCACGTCCTGGTTAGAGGACCAACTTGAGGTGTTCTACAAACACGGTCTCCAGAGCTGCATCAAACGATGGGAGTAATGCATAACTCTGGGTGGTCTCTGTGTAGAGAAAGACTAACAACTGTGCCAAGTTTCGTTGCTCCACTGCTATGGAAAGTGGGTCAGGGGCATTACTTATTGCACTCCCCTCGTACCTTTAATCTTCCTCACACGATTGTGTTATTTGTGTTTAGAAATATAACATTCAATGCGCAGCTGTTTCTGCATAGTGTTTAATACTTTTGTGAAATCATCATTCTAATGATCGTACATATGATACGTGTTATATTTTTAGAGTGTTTATCAACTGCGTAAACTAACACTTATTTATGTAGTAATAACCATTTGACTGGTGCCTTGTACTAGTTCCCAGACATTTTCCTATGTTCATCTTATTGATACTATACACATGAAACTCTACTCCCCTTAAGAGTAATCTCCATCCGGCTGCAATGCATTGGTTGTACCTTTCCAACAATTTTTAGAACTCCTCTTGTATGAGTGTGTCAATGATTCTCGTCACTGCCCCTTTCATCCTCATAATTGTCTCATAACGACAAACCCTATGGTTTTTCAAGAGCTTAAAGAAAAACCAAAAGTAACAGGCAGCAAGGTCTAGATTATATGGAGGAGGAGGAACTATCTTGATGCCCGTCCAGGTCCAACAGTCTGTGACAAAGATGGAGTTGTAGACTGGTGAATTGTCATGGTGTAAAAACGGTTTACCCGATATGAAACTTGCTGGCCTATTTCTATGAAATTCCTACGTAATTCCCTAAAATGTCAACATAGTATTTCTTGTTGACTGCCGATTCAATGGGAACTCAGAGCATGTAGATTATGCAAATGCTGTCAAAAAAGAGACCATCATAAATTAAGCTTATATATTTTCTCTGTCTAGTCTTCTGGGGTCCGGGGGAGCGAGCATGCTTCTATTGTTAAATCTATCTCTTGGTTTTTGGGTTATAGATGTAGACCCAGCTTCCATCGCAAGTCACTAGAGCATCTTAAACTGTGGGATTTGAATTGATCAGCTAAGCCATCTCCCTGCAGACATAACAACGTCTTTTTTCTGACTTTCTCTGAACACTCTTGCGACAAATATCTCGCAAGTTTTTCGCACGTTCAGTCCCTCGCGAATAATTTTGTATACAGTTACCACACTGACATCAAACTGTGCACGTATTGTTTATGGACATACGACGGTCTTTATCTATGACTTTTTTTTAAAAGGCCAATCGACTCTGGTGTTCTAATTTCCTTACTTCTCCCAAACATTTACTCCCTCACAGACTACCTGTCTCTCTTGAATCTCTTATGCCACGCAAAAACCGATGCTTAATTCATGCAAGATGCTTCAAAAGCTGTTTGAGGTATTCTATACGTTTATGTGAAAATTTTCCTAGATAAAACAGAATTTTATTGCATATGGTTCTTCGTCCATGTTGCACTTTGAAATTCACCAGCGGTGGCAATTAAGCTTTATTAGAGCGCATTCCAATTCCTATTGTTGATGTTCATTTAAACTTGAAATCATAAAAATTGGTCAGTAATCGCATAAAATGTATGGCTATAACATCCTGAATTTTCAAAAGTCTACGACAATTTTAAATGCCTGTACAAAAAGACTGAACACTGATTGAAGGCGTCTCATACTTTCTTTGAAAATGGTGAATGAGATGAAAAGTGATAAGGATTGAAACGGACGGCATAAATAGTAGTATTAAGAAATGTAAATAAGTCAGATCACAAAAAGATATTTTAAAGTGCTTTTATATAAGACAAATTATTATGAAGAATTTGCCTATTGATGCAGATACCGAGACATATCTTGTTAAACTATTTTCCTTTTTTTTTGTTAAAGCTATCAAATCTATCGTGTATCAATATTTGCTCATGCCCCAATTACTAATGGACTGTCTACTGGTGTTTATTTCGTTGGAAATATTTTGAGTTTTAACTTAAGATTAGTTAAAGTAATAAAGTATGGAACTAAAATACTAAATCATTACATCCATTATTTGTGCTTTATTCTAAACAAATAGCAATAATAGTTTACATAGAACTTGTGTTTTCGATTCTCGTTATTTGCCGAGTTTTTAAACGGGGAAGCGAGTTAAATGCGTTGGTGTTGATTATGGGCCAGGTGCAAGCCAATATCGACTCATCTTCCTCATTTGTCGAAATGATAACTTTGGCACTCGATCTGAAGAATTTAGTCACTCTAATAGCGAGTTCAAAGCGACGGTCTTCATCAGCTAACCTATCTTGCAAATATTACTCCAAATAGTCGCCACAGATGTCTGCCTTTAAGAACATCATCTAGAAAGATTTAAACTCCGTTATTTTTTTACACACAAAATTATCTTTTTTTTGGCTCGAGGTGAAGGAATGAATGAAGATAGCTTTGTTATTGGCAGACATTCACCGACAATGTTTGTTGGGAGAATCAATGGCGACTTTTCAGATATTAATTTTCCGATTTTATCTTGAGCATCTCTGGTAATATTCTAGCTGATAAATAGAATCATATCATTTCTTTTCGTTTGTTGTTGTTGTTGTTGTTGTTGTTGTTGGAGGGTGAGGAGGAGGAGGGGGAGAAGTGAAAATAAAGAGTAAAAGGGGTTTTCTGAATAAAATGTTGGCAGTTTAAATGACATTAACACGTGAAATCCTCCTTTTGAAAAAAGTCATAAATAATAACCATAAACTATAACACAGGATTATTCGGACCGTTGTCTTCATATTGTGCGTTACTTTAACAAGGTTTCGGTTTATGTTACCTTCAAATTTATTTTGGCGTGCCGTGTCGAACTGTTTGTATTATTTGAGATGTTATTTTCACAACGTTTTGGCCGAGGTAAATTCTAGTCATTTTTCTCTAACTCTAACTAAAAATATTTATAATCTTTGCAGAATTCCGAACGTAACCCTTTATTAAATCCCCGACGATAGGACGCTCTCCTTCTGTCCGCTACGATTGGGTAGATGTCCTAAGCAATTAGGAAATGCATTTTAGTATCGTTTACATCGATGATTGTACTTTTATCTTCTAGAATGGTGTAACTTACAACTGAATTTTACTAATTAATTTATCCCTTAAGCTACGGATCCCTGCGAATGATCAATACTTATCTCACAAATTCGAAAACATATGATCTGATTTAAGAGTATTATTGTTGATAATATCAATTGTTATTTTCCTTAATTTACTTTCATCGAAAATTGCAAATGCCTAGCGATAGAGAAACGTTTTTTCCGCGATATTTTTAGAAAAATTACATCTCTATATCTACTTATCATCTCCGTGCCTGCCAGTTTCTTATCAACTTTGTCTGCGTCTGTGAGTCCGTTTCTTATGAACTCCATAACGACTGGTTCAAATTTTATGAAAATTCACAAAAAATATGTTTTATATTGGAATGTCTTCGATAAATATCGATAATATATAATCTAAAAAATCCGATGAAAAAAGAAACCGGCGATTTTGACCAAAGTTTACCCCTTATATAGTCTAACATCACAAGTGCATTGGAGAAGTTTTATCACTATACAAGCCTAATAGCTCGACATATAAAATCAACAGTAAGTTCTTTTATATGACAGGAACGCGTTCAAATGAAAGCACAATTAAACTATGCTACTTGACATTTTCATTTAAAACTTACATGCAAGTTATTATCACCGCACAAGCAGAAATGCCAATCATATATAATCAATAGTAAATTCAATAATTATATACATAAAAAAATCTTTACCGTGCAATGTAAACTACAATGCATTATGAACTAAGTCCTGCTAGGTGCACTGCGATTGGTCTCCAACTAAAGCAGGAAATCAATCGATTTTATTTTTAAAAAATGTCGATTTCTCCGATTTCGATGACAAATAAAATATGGAGCGTGAAACATTTGTTGATCACCATTCAATTCCGGGCAACGTCGGGTCTCGCTGTTATTTGCTCATTAAAAGATGATTAAAGTTTTCAATGATTACTTCAAATAAAAGATTATTCGTTCTTTTGACATTCTCTCGCATGGTAGTTTTACAATTTTCTAATTGCTTTATCTTACTTGTTGTTTGACTGACTTTCGAAAGGCTAGTAACGAGTTAATACTGTAGGGAACACGGATTGTTTGATGCCCCAGACTCTCACAATAGGCTAAATAGTACAAAACATGTCATCACACCTTTTCTCTTTTTGTTGAAGAACACAGTGTGGATTGAATCGTTAATTGCCGAAAGCTTGAACAGTTACACTTTTTAAGACCGTAATATTTAATATGTTAAAACATGTGTCAGCTGTTTTAGAATATAATATTTTTCAATGGAATATTAAAATAATCTTTTTTAACGAATAGATTATACATTGGTATATTTATCAGCTTTAAGCTTAATTAAATGTTATAACTCTATATAAGCATCACTAGGAAAACCAAGAGAAATAAAACACACTACTAAAACGCATTAAACCAAATACTTTTGCATTGAAGGCCAAAGATAATTTATTGAAGAGGTTGATATATTTTCTCTTGTATATTTGTTTCCATAATCTGTTACATCATAAAGGTCCTTTCGACACTAAGTATACAATTATAAATTTCTTAAGAGAATACTATGGCCGTGACTGATAAAACTAGATAAAGCTATCGGCGCTGACAAAATAAAAAGGGATTTGTTCGATAGTCAAGAATTCGTCGCAAAAATCCCCGAGTAAAACAAAAAAAAAAGCTGTAGTTTACCTCGGCCAAGACGTTTTAAAAATAATATCAATATGCTCTACTGTTTTGGTTGTTTATTAACCATAAAGACATAACAATTGTTATACTGAGTTCTCGTACAAATAATTATAAGCGATTACTCACTGCCAATAACTAGTTGAGCCCCCTGAAATATGAGAGATAACAATTCTCCAATGATTTCCAATAACACTTCTCTCCTTCGGTAGCCGTTGCACATAATTGTGCGTTGTGGACGTACCGATTAACCATTGATTTTTTGCTGGCAAAGACAGTTGCCCCTTATCGTAAATTAGCGTGGTAATAAGCCTCATTACGATTCCAGAATTCTTTGCATAGTTTTAGTTTAGGGTTAGTTAGTCCTTTCAACCTCGTTGACCTTTCGGAGTGATTTTTGTTGTAACAGTTCAGGTTAATACCATTAGATATTCGATAAGGTTCGTCTGTTGGGGACGATGAATTATTATTATTATTATTATTATTATTATTATTATTATTATTATTATTATTATTATTGTTGTTGTTGTTGTTGTTGTTGGTGTTGTTGTTGTTGTTGTTGTTGTTGTTGTTATTATTATTATTATTATTATTATTAATATTATTATTATTATTATTATTATTATTATTATTATTATTATTATTATTTACTCACTAGGAGAAGCCACACAGGACATCATCAAATATTTATTTGTAAAAAACAACTTGTGGTGTTCTCTGGAATTTGAGTAAAAAAAACGTCTTCTAAGATTCCCAGTACTCGCCACCTTTTTCGATAAAATTTGCTGATTAATTGCGTTATCTCAACAGCTGCTTGCCATGAGTTTCTCGTAGGCAGTGGTTATTATTATTCACTCGTATTTGGATGGCATTATGCCTCCTAGAGGTCCCAATCTTTTTTGTGTTCATCCAGGGGATAATTCCTGAGCCTCACTTACATAGTGTAGCACCTATTTATAGCGGCATTCGAAAAAAAACATGTTGTTGTTACTGCTGTTATGGAAAACCTATTTTGCTGTGTTCAACAGTTGCTATTTGCTATTCCGTTTGCGCGCGGACACTTGCCTGCATATATGCATACAGATGAATACTGTGAATAGTGTTTAACCGCGCAGCAAGATATGAATAGATATGCAGATTATTAATAAAGAATAGTTTATTGCTGTTAATAAATAACGAAATGAGGAAGTATTACTACTTCTACTTCATTTAGTAACTATTATTATTATTATTATTAGTAGTAGTAGTAGTAGTAGTAGTATTCGTAGTAGTAGTAGTATTTTCATTAAATACAATGACGTTTGAACTTATATAAACTTATTTTTTATTATACGTATTCTGAATACTTTTTACAGCACAAATATCAGAGTATCTTCTCCTAAGAGCTACTTGGTAGTATATGTTTGTTGTTTAACTGAATATTCCGAATTCAATTTTTTTATATTGATAAACTACCCCAAGCAAATGTGCTTGTAACGTGATCATTATCAAACTCTACTTCACAATGATGCTGATTATTAAATAGGACTGTTCGCTTTTTAAAGCACCAGAAGCTATTTTTTCATTCAAAACACCAAAAACTATTTTTTCATTTAAAACACCAAAAACTATTTTTCATTTAAAACACCAAAAACTATTTTTCATTTAAAACACCAAAAACTATTTTTTTCATTTAAAACACCAAAAACTATTTTTTTCATTTAAAACACCAAAAACTATTTTTCATTTAAAACACCAAAAACTATTTTTCATTTTAAAAAACAAAAACTATTTTTCATTAAAAACACCAAAAACTATTTTTTTTTTATTTAAAACACCAAAAACTATTTTCATTTAAAACATAAAAAACTATTTTTCTTCCCAAAAATCTGCTAGTCTACTTTGTTATACCAAATTTAGTTTAACAATTTAAAGAAAAAAGACAAGATGTTTCTTTGAGCTTAAAGGTTTTTTTTTAATTATTGATTATATTATACTGTTTTAATAAATCATTTTATTAAGTATCTATTGTTTGTATTTATTTGAATAAACATTTAAGACGGTGTGTTGCACTAAAAATGAAAACAGAGAAAGTAAATGCCATTTTGTAAGTTACTACAATATATAGATATTAAGATATTTGAAGACAGTTTTAAATTTAAATTGAGTAAATGAAAAATATAAAATTAATTACAAGAGGTTTACTAACATAAAACATGTTTTGTGTTGTACATAAGTTTAAGGTAGCACATTTGTTAATAATTCTAAATATAACTTCATGCAATGAAAACCGAAGTTTTATTTTCCAAAAAATGAATTAATATCTCAGTAAAATACAGGTAATTTCAATTTCATTTTATTAAATTTTTACTTTTTTGTGGATATTTCGTTTTACTGGTAAGCCATGTCTGCAACAGCGAGTTAAAGTGTTGTACGTAGTAGTCAAAATAGGTCATGGACAATCAGTCCGATATGTTTTATATTTTTTTGTTTTTGTTTTTTTTTTTCGACTAAAGTATAATTCCGTTAAATTTAATAAGGTAGCCTGTCCCAAGCTTTATCTTTTTTTTTTCTGAGAAGGAGTGCGTTTATGGTAATTGTCCGAAACAGTCCTACCGGGATACGTCGATGTATTTCTCAGACCTCGTGCTCTGGATATTCAAAAATAAATCTGTGCTTTTTTCTAACATCTTACAGACTGGGTAAATAAGTAAAAACATTAGTTACACGATAGCGGGTATTTTGTTAGTAGATATATGTTAAAAAATGCACCTGTAGTAAATGATATTAGTCACGTTTAATTATATACTAGCATGTATACACGGCATTTCCCGGGTGGATATGAAGTTTGGACACAGCTACTATACTAAGGATAATGAGCAACCTCCACAAAAAACGAAATCACCCTCCAAAAAGAAGTAGGTGACAACTTGTCCAGTTTTTGTTGTCCGTGCACTTGAATCCCTTCCTATAAAAGCAAATGAATCCAAACCACTCTTGTTTTATCAAAATAGTAGCGGGTGCCCGTGCGACCGAAAAAAACATTAGCCGCGGTAGGCAGGCTCAAACATGAAACACGAAAGAGATAAGGAAAAGAAAACTTTACTGGCAAACACTTTTGCCAATCGGATCCCGACGACTTATAACGTCATGGCCCTGCAAAATAACGTTTTAAACATACTTTCATTTGGCTATGTGTGGGTGACTTGTGAAAATCTCGACGTGAAATAGTTACCACCCTTTTCAACAAATGGTCAATTTGACTACAACAGTATTTATGTTTTTCTACTTCTTACAGATTATACGTCCAAGGGATCGCTTGTTCAGATGGTATCGATTTCGACCCGGTCCAATGCGGATGAGAATAGTTTTTAGCGGACATGCGAACACAAAAACACACAAAATAACACACAAACAGACAAACAAACAGACATTTGACATTTATAGAATAGATTATTTTAAAAAATCGGAGGGAGAGTTTTAATTATCACTTTATATTCCTAATCGATTTGACGTCTTGATAATTTAAATACCATATTTTTATCCATTCATTATTAAGCCGTTGCGTATGAGTGAACAGGTAGCTACTGTGATGATATGTATCAGAATTTATAAAAAATATTATTGCTGTTGGCATGTACCTCCCAATTACCGAACACGTGTCGACTTCAGCTTATTTATATATGGGATAAATTCTAACTTACTGTCTTGAAACTCTCGATAGTAATGTAAGTAAGGCTCGTGTAGAGGCATATGGAAAATTCTTATTTTTTTCATCCAGTAAATTCTAGGTTCTGTTAACAAAATTACGAAGATAAATAGTTGTTTCTAAGCTTAAACATACTCAATTCCATTTTGTTTAACAACGTTACTATTTATGTCATATTGAGCCTCCGTGTATATTAATGTAGATAGATTGTGTCTGACTTCTACCTCTATATTTTCTTTGCATAAAAAGTAATTAACTACAAAATAATACCCCCTCAAAAAATAACAATAGAAACGTATTCGCTTAATGCAAAAAAATGTTTGTAGAAGATTATGTAATGATGTTCTATGCCGAGAGAAAAGGAGGTGGAAAATAGTTTAAATTTGCTCCATAGTTAGAAGTACTTATGCAGCATTTTTTTCCTCAGCGTCCGTTAATTTTAAAGCCTAAGTGTAAGATATTTTCTAATAAGTTATTAAAATAAGTATACTAGGCATGGGGTTTAGTAGTAGATATATAGTCATAAACAAATTAATCGATTTTTTAGGAATTTCAATATATATATATATACCACATGTTACCAGCTAAAGCTGTCCTATGATACTGACTTTTTTGGCATAAATTCCACCAAACATCGGCCTTATTGTTCATTCATTTGCATTTAAAATAGCCAATCATGTTCTGTAAAATAAATCAAAAAATCAGAAACAAAATTAAACATTATATACAAAATAGTTGAAAACATAAAGCACTCGAAGCATAAATACTTTTTTGCAAAATAACAGTTGATAAAAAATAACCATAAAAGTGTTATAAAACAAAACCAAATAGTATAAATAAATATACGAAGATATAATTAACTTGAAGCATACAACGGGTTAGTTGGGATTGAATCACCTGAAAATGATGAACATAATGTAAAACAAACAAACCAAACCAAACACTATGAATACAGATTTTTTTTTAGATATAAATGATTTTAAACATGACATTCTTTTACGTAAATGATTTACCTGGCATATAATTACGAGAAGATGGTTGATATTCTTTAGAAATAATAACTAAATATGGAACCCACACGAACGTATATTTACTTGTGTGCTAATTGTTCCTGATTTAAATTTTAAAGATTTCCCAACTTGATATAAAATATTAATTTTGTGATAATCATATTTCTCTCTTCTAAGAATTGCGATTCATTGAGTTTTCCATTCTACTGTGTGTCATGATATGTGATGGCAATTGTACCATTTCTGATATTGGTTACGTTCGAGTGGAAAGCTTTGTCAGAAGCGAAAATGGAATTATATGAAATTATCTGAGAATCTACAACTGAAAGTATAAAAAAAAGAGGGTCGAAGGTTGATTAGTTAAATGAAATAAGCAATGGAAGAGATCGCGAAACGCACTCAATTAAGGACTAGCATGAGCAAAGAAGATGAATATCAAGTAGGTAAACAATGAAACGCTAATTAGGTCTGCGCAGACGAGGGTGATAAGGCGGTGTGAGCCTCGTTTTCGTTCCAGATGCACCAAGATAAAACCACGTGGATCGAGTTAATTACGATAAACAGCGTTTTGCTAAGTGGATAATACGTAATATTGAATGTAGATGCGTATCAACCAGCTTATGTTTATAAGAGAACACGCACACAAAAAGCTACTGGAATATCGAAAGCAAATTATTCTGGTGATAAATCCAATACGTGTCTTCATGCTGATTGAAAGATAAATAGTGCTAGCATTTTTTAAGTCTGTATTCAAACTGTAAAACACACGTCTTCTCAAAGTGCCAATAGTAAATATCCTCCGATTTCGTATTTATTTCAAATCTATCGAAACGCTGGCTTGCATTTGAGATCACTTGTTTTGTTTATAAAAAGAGGGCTATGTTTTACTGTCCACAGTCCATCGAAAAATTGGTCAAAATTACATATATGCCAAAAACTTTTACCAAAAGAAAAGGTATCTTATTCTTCTACTCAACAATGGAAGGCTTATTGTTTTTACCAAAATGTTTAATCAGCTTGGAAAACACACAGGTTCAAAAGATACACGACCACATGATAAAGTAGCCACAACGTATTTGTTACGTGACCATTTTTTTTTGTTTTTTTTTTTTGTGTGCACATACTTTTTGAAAACGCTTGTTTTTCGGGTTGAATAAAGATTATACATTAAAACATTACCCAGTTATGTACAAGAGTAATTTATCCTGTCTTTAATACGATTTAGTTATATATTTAATTTTAAACCACTTTTTCGAAGTAATGTACACAGTAAAACATACCCCAAATAATCGTGAGCAAATTATTGACATTTTCATATTTTAATAGTTTTTTATTCTATAAATTGTATTATTGTTTTTATGTTGTTTAGATTTAATTAGTCAGTTATTGACTTAAACACTCACTGCAACATATTAATGACGCATATGATAAATATTAAAAGAAAACTATTTCAAGTATCAACACCCGCTTTAATTCACTCATTAATGTATTGTTTTGTTTTGTTTCGTTTTCATTTCGAGTAAAAAAATATATTTTATTTTAATACTATACTACATAGAGCTACGTGAAACATAAGTCTCCTCCGGATGTAAATATTTATTTCGCTTAAAAAACACATCAGTTTAATAAACCTATACTTTGAAACGGATTCATTATTATTGTAATTAAATGTGTTAATGAAAAATAAGTTTTAACTATTTACGAAGATATTAGTTATAGTTATATATTTAAATATTAATTGTTTTGAAATTATTTTGGTTTAATTTTGCTATAAGAGATTCGACAATTTAATTAATACTCTTATTAAATTTGATTTTTTAATAGTATGGCCTGTTTTATAAGAGGATTAGTTGAATATGCAATCACTTGTGCCCCCACGACGTGAGCACCCTCGACAAACCCGACAGGCTGCTAAATCCCACCCCACACTGTAGAGATCCCTAGATGTAAAAGATATTTCTACTCCAATAGTTTCTTCCCCAGAGCAGCTAGACTTTGGAATTCCATTCCAGGTCCCTGCTTCCCCAACAGTACTGACGTGCAGAAGTTCAAGTGTAATGTGAACCGACATATTGCTGCCCAAATCCTTACAGAGTACCCCAGTTGTTGTTACCTCTGATAGTAGCTCCCTACACCAAAGTGGCAATTTGCCTTGTTTGGGGCGAAAATGTAATAAAAAAAATGTAAGTTTGTTTTTATTAACTCTATAAATTGTGGTTAATATAATGCTAAGATGAAAGATGTATAATTAAATAAACTAGGGTAAATCTTATATCTCTGCTATTGATATATACTTAGAAAGCAGAATCGTATTTGATTATATTACCATTTCCGTAACACACGAATCAAATGTGTGTATATATATATATGTATATATATATATATGTATATATATACCTATATATATGCATATATATATATATATATATATATATATATATATATATATATATATATATACCTATATACAATACACAGACATATATATATATATATATATATATATATATATATATATATATATATATACCTATGCGTGTAATCTTTTATGCATCCTAATAAAAACTAATGGCGAAACACTCATATCTAAACATGCATTTATGTTTTTAATATAATTGAGACAAAACCTGGCCATATGAAATTATAACAATAAAAAATTTAAGGCTTTGAAATCCATCGCATCAGATATCATATTTACTCTCTTACTAACTAATATTCTTTACTAGCAACTATACATATACATATACATACATATATATGTGTGTGTATATATATGTGTGTGTGTTACTAAATTATGTATATATATATATATTCTCTCTTTAACTGTTTATATATATATTTATATATAATAGATATATAGAATATACATATATGTATGTAAATTAGGTATACATATATATATATATATATATATGCATATATACGTATAAAGATATATGAATAATATATGCACATATATATATATATTCACTCCCTCTCTCTCTCTATATATATATATATATTTATATATATATATATATATATATATATATATATATATATATATGCGTCCGCGCGCCCACGCGCGTGCGCGTGTGTGTATCTATGTGTATAATTGAAAGAAGGGGAGGGAGATAGTGTTGTATCTCGTAATATTTCTTTCCTTGGCAGAAAGAGAACTTGGTGTGTTGTCCGGCTGGAATACTCTACGGAGAAGTTTCTGGACAATGTGCAATAAGTGTAAGGGACAGAGAGATTGGAGAAAAAAATCTTTGTCTTTATTGCGATGACCCTTCTTGAATGGTCTCATGAGATGGAGAGGAGTTGTGGGTCGAGTATGGCTGACCCAGACGCCAGTCAGAAATCAACGGATGAATAGTCGACATTAGCATCCACACGGAAGAACTTCCGGTTTCTTGCATGACAGCTACCAACGCAACAATAGACGAACGGCGTGTACAAATTTAAGCTATGTAGAGTGGGTAGCGAAATCCGTTTGATGTCTTCTGTAACAAGGACAACATTTTTCACACAAAACGTTCATATACGTATTATTACACTGTACTTTTTTCTTGACCAAACGGACATTCTCTTTTCTTTTTTTATTTCACAAGAACAAAAAGTAAAATACACGGGCATATGTAAGTGGATACTGAGGCATACACTAATATATAGATTATTGGTCTAAAAGTCATTTATATATGTATATGTTATTTTTTTATTATTATTTCAATATCAAATAATGAATATTTCTTTTTTTTTATTCTCATTTTTCGCGTTCATATTTTGCTTCATTTAATTCCGTACGCAATAAACATAGTTAATAACGCCTGAGAGAATAAAAGCAAATGAAATGTCTTTATAAAAGATATATAAAAAAAACGGATGACTTTTGATAAAACATCACACCATATAGAAAAAAGTAAAA
>NC_136490.1:65921057-65946057 GCF_053919585.1 Euprymna scolopes | reverse complement strand
CTTCCCTCAGTACTTGACAAGCTAGTTAAGAATAGCAAAGTACTTAAAAGTTTAATCATTATGAATTATCTTTTATTGTAATATATTGTGTTAATTTTTTGAAATAAAATAGTGAAAATCTGATTCATTACAATTTTGTGTCCTGTGTTGTTTTTTGTCTGCCTCAAAAATATCGAAACGGTCCTAGCATCAAGAATATCCCAGCCAAATGGAGCCACCAGGGCAAGGACGTAATCCTGACTAAAGGAGTCGGCTACACCCATTATCCCAGGTATGCCTTTGATCCTCACCTAGACAAAAAGACCTCTAATCGACAGATACTATTGACTGGCCAATTGTTACAGTACGCTACCGTTTCCCAGATAATTAATGTAACATGTGGGTCGGTCACGCCAATGACCGACCTATAGGGTTACATTGCCATTAGGAAACTCAATAAAGATCTTCGGTTAATGGTGCGTAGTTAATTTATAGTATTTATTTACAGAAAAGAAGAAAATAAAAAAGAGCCGTAATCATGTATTCTAAGTTCCTTAGCCAAAGTAAATATCTTAGTGGTGAATCATGGAGTCTTAAAAGCATATTCGAATAAAGTTTTGCCTATTAAATGTGTAGATATCCAAAATATAATATGTTAATGTCACCAACTCTCAGTTTAAATATGTATAGACATTCGTAAATAGGCCTATCATATTTGTAGTAGAAGTTTCTTCATAACGTTGCCCGTAATAATACATGTGCATTAGAGATTATCTCGGGAGATGCATATATTGCTTCATTTAGCAATCACACGTAAGTCACACGCTTGTCTCTTGACGTAACTATTTAATTACACACAATTATATATATATATATATATATATATATATATATATATATATATATATATATATATATATTTCTAAATTGTCTCCATTAAATTTTCATGTGCTGTTAATTTTTGAAATACTATTTTTTTTTCTTGTTAAAATTGTTTTCAAATGCTGCGGATTCAATTTTGCGGGTAAAGGCCGAACATCGATATAACGTGTATATGAATGTTTACTTCCGTATATTCATTTATTTGACTTTGTTTTAATTTCTTTATATTAAACAATATGAATCGGTGTGGTGACTTTTTACCTTTTAAGGTTAAGCGATAAGAAACCAGTGTTTGCCGAGGCCAGAAAGAGAAATACCACTATGGTGTAAACGAGAAAATCGGCCGTTGAGAACGCGTGAATAATGACGTTATCGTCGAAGATAGAGAAGATTTTTTGGCACGATCCAGCACAACGTATGCAACATGTCCTTAACATCAGCAGTGAACGCAGACGAAGGCTATATCGTATTGGACGAATATGCAAGTAAGCACCACCATGTAAGAATGTATAATTGTGCGAATGGAATATGCTAATATCTATTACAATACAATCATGAATATTTTAAACTGAATGCGCGGATCTTGAAATACATACGTTTATGATGATAGGGAGCTATGACATAAACAATACAGAAAGACAGAATGATATTCATGTGACGACGTAAGCTATAAAACATCAAGTTGTGTTAATTATCTGCCTGTGTGCAATTATTTAGTTAATCACTGATTGGAGAATTTTTCTTTTTTACGCTTGAAATGGGATATCATCATTCCGTCAAATTCCTGTATCAAGATTAGTTCAGGAGAGAATAAGTATGTTTTACGGGGATGTATCGTTCTATGGCTCTCTATTTTCGTATTATATGGGTTTAATTAGTTTAAGCACGTGTGTTCCGCAGTTATATAAATAATTTGCTGGAAGCTTTTTTTACAGAAAGATTTATACTTACTTATTTGTTTCTCTTCTCCAGAAGATAAGACTTAAATTAGATGTTATATTATAAAGGTAATGCGGTCTTCCCCAGGAAATGCTTCAGCAACCACGCCGGCATTCCCCGGAAGGAGTGTATCAGACAATTAGCGATAAACTAATCCCTTTCTCCAAATATAATAAAGCTTAGTTCATGCTTCAACCGCACAGCAAAAAATACTATCATTTATAACGATAGTTTATATAGGTATTTTTTACAGCATTTCAAGTTAAGGTGCAAACCGACTGATAAAAAGAAAAGTTAAAGAAGGTATATCCCTTCACATGTTTGCCATGCAAATAAAGATATGTGAATTCGTCCGGGTATATGAACTGTTACAACGGTGTTTAATGTACGCGTACACATACACTCCCATTAATGTACATGGACTATTTATTCTACACATGGAATTAAGAATCACGCGCTGTATATCGTGCATCCATTTAAAGAGACACGAATGCCTTTACTGTCTAAACACATGAAGACGATGTCGACATATTTTGTTCATACATTGTAAGACCTATATGCAAACCACTATCTTAACATACCTACATGCCACGAATACGTTTAATTAGATATCGGGGTTGTTTATGTATTCGCTAGATAACAGTACCATTGGGTTCATTATTACTTCGAATAATAATACCGAATAACTAAAGGTTTGTTTTCGTAATAAGGATTTTTTATTCGTGTATATTTTAATGCAATATAAGAAAAGCTAGGGCAGTATATTGAGATTTGAGACAGGACACTGGAGACTTCTATTGAGATAACCATGGCGTGCCTTGGAGCTACGCCGGCAGATGTCGCCACAATGGCTCATTATTTCACCAAATGCATTCATAAGTGTTTCAAGCCGGCTATAATTACTGTTAACGACGGCAGACAATACTGACTGAAGGACACTAACTACTACTGCCGTCTGCTTGTTTTCTTGTTTCAACGACTTAATCGCTCGGATCGCCACCACCCGAGGCCCTTTCATTTGCGTTGTATTGCCGTCTGATCACGACATCTGGAATTCGTATTCTTGTTCCCTGGACAAGGTTTGAATTAAATGAAGCATTTAAAGAATCTAATGATGAGATTTATAGCAGAAAGATTTTGATAGGGAAAGTTTTCATTCCGCGCTTATGGCGTGAACTCTTCGTAATTCAGTGTCGTGGAATCTTTGATTATGACCTTCAAAATTTATATTAATAATATTCGCATATTTCTCGCCAAACAATATCATGTTTGTTAATGTGGAGACATATTTGCTTTTGTGCATCTAAATTTGCATTTGGCTTTTACTTGTGTGGACCGTTTATACGTGACTGGTTAGACCATCTAAGTTTCAAGTTCTGTACATGTTTGAGTGTTAGCAGGTGTATGTTTTATTATAACAACAAAAGAACAACATTAACAATGACAAATACGCAATAATAATAATAATAATAATAATAATAATAAATGTATCATCATCATTAATATTTCTTACTCATTATTAATTCTTACACACGTCAGCATAAGTGATAACCCATTAGCAAAATCTGATTCTTCCAAATAATATAGGGAATCACTTTACGAACTTGCAAAAACTGTATTTAAGTTTTTCTCTATGTAGAATGTGAGTGTTAATAAGGCTTGTACAGCTTCTAACAGTTTTTATCATCTGTTATTATAGCTCTGAGTATTTTTTTCGATTCGCTCATATTTCTCCTGATCATTTGCTAATAACGTTATTAGTTACGCTCGTTTTCATAGGGTAATTGTTTTATTATTATTAGTGGCTCGCAAGGAGCTTTCCCACAGTTTATCAAAGATATTTCTTTGAATACAACCTGTGGTCGTCCTTGGAAACTGTGTGACAATAAGTGTCCCAAGATTTCCAGTACTCTCAACCGCTTTGCTAAAATTCGCAAATTAATTTGCGTTATCGCAACAGCCGCTTACAATTGATTTCTCGCTAGCAGCGGCCATTAGTCTCCATTGGAATTTAATTGACGCTAAGCCTCCCTAATGTCGCTGTTCTCTTCGCACTTCTCCAGCAGAGGTCTGGTCAGTGTTCTCTCTTCCGTCTTTCTATCCTCTTTGACCCTTCTTGTCTATTTGGCATAACTCTTTTGGGCGGACGGTCATAGAGTAATGGAAGGGTGGGAGAGAATAGAGAACTTTACGATATGCAGCTTTAATGTTCTTGGTTCTATGTGACACTTCTTCATGTTTGGCCTCTGCAGCAGTTCGTCTGACCCACGAAAGGATTTTCCTAAATATTTCAGCTGTTTTTATCATTGTTATTCGTTGTATCTTTTTAAGTCATTCCTCTGATTCCAGTTTATCCCATTCTTTTTTGTCAAAGTTTTCGTGATTTTTCCAATGTTCCTACTATTATAGGTATTATTTTGATTTTCTTCATCATCCATATTTTTTCACCTCCCTGACTAGCTCTGGGTATTTGCTCCGTTTCTCATTTTCTTCGATATTCTCCCTGTGGTCAGCTGGAACAGCAAAATCTACGATTTGACAGGACTTTTCTTTCTTATTAATTATTAGGAGATCCGGTCTTCCTGCTTGGTTGAGTTGACCTGTTTGTATGCCCATGTCCTATAGCATTTTGTGATCTCGTTTTTAAATACTGTTACTGGTTTATGCTTGTGCCATTTGCAGGTGCGTTCGAGAGGCATCTGTTTGCATAATTCTTATTGTACTGCCCTTCCCACTTGGTTGTGTCTGTTCTAGTATTCCTTAGTGCCATTTAGCTGTATTCACTTAGTATATTGTTTATCGTTTCGTCTCTTCATTCACAGAGTCTGCATTTGCTGTTTTTTGTGTTTTGTCGAAGTTTGCGTTGACGTGTCTGCTTCTTATAGACTTATTTTGTGTTGCAGTTATTAGGGATCCAGTTTCTCTGTTTACGTGTCTTTTCGCATCCATGTCCAAGTTTTTTTCTTTATTTTCATCTTTTGTCATCCTTAT
Organism: Euprymna scolopes; assembly: GCF_053919585.1. Lineage (NCBI taxonomy): Eukaryota > Metazoa > Mollusca > Cephalopoda > Sepiida > Sepiolidae > Euprymna > Euprymna scolopes. The sequence continues at coordinate 65,941,266 of NC_136490.1, read as the reverse complement.
GAATCTTCCATGTAGTTGCTTCTGTTCCCATTTTTCTTTTCTCTTCCTACCATTTGTCTATCTGTTTTCTGTTTTGTCGATTTTTCAGTGTCTCTCGCTGCCACTGTTATCCTTTCAGTGTTTTGCATTATGTTTTTTTTTAAATTCTTTTTTGTGTCATTAACACAGTCTTCTTTATACACCAATTCCCTCCTACCTTCTTTCCTTTTCAAGTAGAGCCGATCAGCATCGTAATTTGGGTGTAATGCATTTTGCATAGTCATGAATTTTCTGGTTTTCTGATCGGGTTTTCTCAGTTCTTCTTTGGTCAACCTTATGAACAGTCCAGATTATCTTTCTAGTGATACTGGCCATATGTTAATACATTTTATTAGGTTTCTGTTATATGATTAGTTTTCATGAGTTTTCTTGTTCTCCTACGGCATTCGTCTCGAATTCTCTCTTTCTTTTCTGCTGCTTTGATGGTGTCTGCTTCAGGAACTCCCAAGTATTTATATGCCCATGTTCCTCTAGTGCCCTCATCTCCGTTTTTTTTCAGTGTCTCTCGCTGCCATTGTTATCCTTTCAGTGTTTTGCATTATGTATTTATGCCTTTTGTTGTCTCCAGTTTTCCTTTTTCTCTAACTAGTAGAGCGCATTTCTCCATACCAAACTCCATTAGGATATTCTGGCTAGAGATCCTTATAGTGTTTATTAGTGTCTCTAGTTCTTTTCCTGTCAGTTCCAGTCTCCGTGTTCTCATTGTATTTTCAATCACATCGATGATCCTGCTTGGTATTTTTTACATTTTTAAGCATTTTATTCTCCATGCTTGGGGGATCTTATTGTAAGCCTTTTTGTAGTCGATCCATGCCATAGCTAATAGCTTTCTCTTTCTTTTTACCTCGTTTAGGATATTTTGATCTATGTATAACAGATCATGGGTTCCTCTTTTTCCTTTCCAGAATCCTTTCTGTTCCTTAGAGAGTCGTCGATAATTATTCAGGGAGTAGTAGATTTGTTCCCTCAGTTGGGATGTTAGTATTTTCCATATTGTGGGTAAGCACGTGATAGGCGTATAATTGCTAAAACCGGTTCCTTTCTAATGTATCCTTTTGTATGAACGTAGTTCTGCCTTTTGTCATCCAAGCTAAAACGTTTGTTTCCTGTATACACCTTCTCATCTTTTGGGCTAGTTTTTCGTGTAATTTTGAGTTGTGCCCCGATGTTTTAGTTTGCCATTTTCCGATGTTTTTTAGGATTTCCTTGCTGATTACATTCACTGTTCCTTCTTCGATTTTTTGTAACTGATCTTTCATGTCTTTCAGCCATTCGGCATTTCTATTGTAATCCCATCGTTCCTCACATATATTCTCCGATAAAGTCTTGTTTCTGTTGGGTTTGTTAGTTCTGTTTTTGTTTTTCCTCCATTCACATTTTGATATAATTGGTTTTCATTGTTTTAAATGTACTGTTTTTTTTTGACTGTTCAGCTTTGTATCTACACTGCGTGTCAAATTATTAATTAGATAACATTTTTTTACCAGTTTCAGAAACTTACTGGTAGTTTCTTATCAAACGCGTCGGAAACGTTGGCAATGTGAGCTGTGCCTACTGTGAAATTTACGTACTGTTCCCCACAATGTAAGCAACTTGTCATCGTAATTACTGAATTCACGGTACGGTATTTGAGGTGTGTCATATGATTAACAAGGCAGTTGATTCGTAAAGATAATTGGCCGTAAAAGTGGTTTGAGTAGTTCTGAAAAGAGTATCATTACAGAACAGCTACCAAAAGGTAAAACTACCCTCGAAATATCGAAAATGATAAGAAGGTACCATCAAACTGTGTAGAACTTTGTCAAGGACCCTCGAAAGGTAGGTAATAGGACTGATAAAAGTACATCTAGAGTTATTTCACTCTGTTCTTTACTCCAAATTAAACGTGAAGTTGTTAAGAACCATGGGCAGACAAGTCAAGAAATCTTTGGCCAAGCCGGATAGAAGAATTTCTCAAACAGTAATAGATGTCGACTTCTGAAAGTAGTGGCAAAGTCTGTTAAACCTGTCACAAAGCCTCCATTAAAGCAACATACAAAACTGATTGAAATGGTCAGAGGACAACATGACAACGGATTTTTTCCAAAAGTTTGTTCACAGATGAAGTGCGTGTCACTTTTGATTGACCAGATGGCTGGAGAAAGGGATGAGTCCTAGATGAACGACATCGTTATCAACGTTTAAGGCGCTAACAAAGTGGTGATGGGATAGTTATTTGGGCTGGGATTATCGGAGGTACTTTAGTTGGCCCATGGAGAGTCTCAGAAGGCGTAAAAATGACGTCAAATGCTTCCATAGCTTTTCTGAATGAGAACTTTAAACCATGGCCGAAGAAGCAAAGATTGGCGTTCAGAAGAACAATTATTTTTATGTATGATAATGCTCCCTCGTATGCAGCAAACAAAAGCAATGAGTATTTGCAACAACTAGGGTTCTCTGGGCTACAGAAGATGGGGTGGTCCACGAATTCACCAGATTTTAACCTTTGGAGTATCATGAAGCGACGCCTTTCTGCAATTGGACGCCAATTTAGCAGCAAAAATTGGTTGTGTGATGCACTCCAAGAGATATCGCGATGAGTAACTTTTGACGAAATCACATTTCATTAACTTTAAAATTTGAATTATTTAAATTTTACATCTAATATCGATTGAAAATTTATTATATATATATATATATATAAAAATTCCAATATATAAATCGATTTTAATTTGAACCCAATTTAATTTAAAAATCTATTTTTTTTTTTTTGCATACAAAAACCTTAAAACTTATATCTGTATCGGTTAAAAACTTAAAATTTCGTTCAATTATATCGAATTACGTTTATAAATTTCAAAATACGTTTAAAGTTGTTTTTTTATTCCAATCTTTCGGTTAATTATATCGAATTACGTTTAAAAATTTTTAAATAAATTTAAAAGTTTATTTACAAAATACCAACGTATCGAGAAGTGAGTATTAATCTAGCCTAAGGGATTTTCCTAGTATATCTACAATATTATATTTTCCTAGTATATTTACAATATTATATTTTCCTATAGTTTTAAATTCGAAACAGATTGTAAATTACATTTATAAAGTACGATTTTTTTTTAAATTTATATATAATACATTAAATTAAAATCTATAACACAATTACGATTAAAATCCAAGTTTGCCGACTAAAACCATTTTAGTATTTACATGTTTGCTTTTCTAATATTACACACACACACATATATATATATATATATATATATATATATATATATATATATATATAAATGTAAATTTGGTTCGTTAAAAGTGAATAAAACCATATTTCTACGTTACCAATTTATTTGAAATTTTCAGACAACCACTCTTTAGAGCCGAGGGATGTTTTTATGCTATTAAAATAAATTTACCTCGCGAATTATAAATATATATTACATAAAATAAAAATATTTTTCGTAAATGCAGAACTATGTTCCATTTTATTTCCGGTTTGCAGGCAATTTACGACGATTTGACGATTTCGAATTTCGAATTAGAAATGTAATTCTGGGTTCGTTCGTTATCAATAAAATCATATTTGTACATTACCAATTTATTTGAAAGCTTCAGACAGTCTATAAATTAACATATCCAAATTATAAAAATATATAAAATAAAATAAAAATATTTTTCTTAAATGCGAACCTGTGGTCAAATTTTATTTCCGGTAGAATGCACGTGGGAATGATTTCACTACGATTTGACGATTTGGCATGACAACATTTTCAGTGTTACATCGCTAAGTATAATAGGCATCTCTTATTTTTACATTTTTTATTTCATTTGTTTATCCAAAATCTATATATATAAAATGTAATGTTTGGTTCGTTAAAAGCGAATAAAATCATATTTCTACGTTACCAATTTAGTCAAGGAATGTTTGCATGTTATTTAAATAATTTAACATTGATAATTATGAAAATTAAATTAAATAAAAAATATTTTTCGTAACTGCGAGATTATCGCCATTTTATTTCCGGTAGAAATTAGTCTTTCACTTATTGAGATAAGTATTATTTGTATTAATTTTTATGATACTCATGCAGGGAGTAATCCGTGCTGAAATAATGTTATTATTTAAAAAGTCATTCTTAACATCGGGAGGGGAGGATGTTTTCTACCTATTCTGTCAATTACAATTGAATAAAAAAAGCATATCGTAAAACTTTAATTAAACGTGGAAATATGATTTAAAAAATAGCGCGGATCGCTATCTGCATTAGCACCATTTTTATTTATTGCGGACTATTATTCTCATCTTTATTAGTTGTTGTTTCACGACTTTTCGACTAACTATTCCTCTGGCCTTCATGAAAAGAAGTAAGTCCTTTTATATATGTTCAGTAACTTTTTCCTTTTATTATTCTTAAAGAGTAAAACTTTTCTTATTCAGGAAAAGTGTTAAGCCTACGTAAATAAATAAATGTTTGTACACGTGACGAATTATCAATAAATGGTTTAGTTACTTTTTTTAAAAATTATTTATGAAAAGAGTTAACGTAAATAATGTTTGTAAAAGTGCGAAAGGCGACGTTGTACAACCATTATTTCCATGCTTAATTTCTATACTTATAGGTTTTTGGAATTTTTTTTCACTGGATTATTATTGATTGCACACTAATTAAACAGATTATTAAAAAAATTAAAACGAAATCATTATTTCGACATTTGAAAGTGGTGCTCACTTTTTAGTTACAACGTTCTGATAAATCAGTAACCCATTTTGTAACCAATAAAAACGCGGTATATCAAAACCATAGAAAGTAAAAATTATATGAGCCTCTACCGCATTTGTAAGTCAGAAATATATTTGTTTCTCCAAGAAAAAATAGATTGAACATGACTTTTTTTTATTGTTTTTATGAAAAGAAAGTTTCGAGTTTTTATTTATTTTTTTTTAATTATTCAGTAAAAAGTCAGTTTGTGGGTGTCTTTTTTGTTTAAATTGTTTTTATGAAAAGTGAGTTTTTTTTTGTTTTTTTTTTAAATTTTTTTTAAGTATTATAAATTTCACTAACATGCTGGAGAAATGTTTAATAATTTGGTATTTTTTTTAGATTAGGTCCATCTCCACAATTTTCCTTTCAATGACAACATTTATAGGTTTCCGAGTAAGCTGAACACGCAAATCGCATTTAAATTTTGCGGAAATAAATAGTTGTATTATGCATTGTATTCTTCGGCGACCATCTTTTTACGTGCACACGCGCCATAAACTAATACACGCACGTAAAAAAGATGACCGCCACAGATTACAATGCATAATACAACTTTTTTATATCTTGATAACTACTTGTTTCTTCAAAATTTCAATGCGATTTTCGTATTCAGCATAGTCGAAAACCATTTCAAGTCGTCATTTAAAAGAAAATTGAGGAGGTGGACCTAATCTAAAAATTTACCAATAATTTTTCATCTCGTACGCCTCCCGATAAATTGCTTCGTCAACATGCGACCATTTTATAACTCCCGAAGACACTTCCGTATTTAGAAAAAAAAATGAGTGTCCGATTTACCACAACGTAGTAACTAAAAAGTGAGTACCCCTTTCAAATGTTGAAATGATTTTTTTTCAATTTTTTTTCATAATCTGGTTAGTGTTCAATCAATAATAATCCAGTGAAAATATTTCAAAAAACGTATCAGTATAGAAACTCCACCACGTAAGTAAATAAATAAAAAAAGTTACGTGCGCATGCGTAAGCCTTGACTAGAGGGGTACTAAGGGAACGACCATTAAATAATTATGCGAGTCGCCATTGAACTCAACGCTCAAGGATTACCAAAATAGTATTCATGATCTGAAGTAATATTTATCTAAAACTGGGTGATCACTTTTCTATGTAAATTTCACTTAAAATGAGCACCCACTTTCTGGCCACCTGGGCATTTATTTTCGTGTTTATTGGCTTAAAAGTTTTTTGACAAGGCAGTTTGGTACGCGAATGCATATTTAACAGTTTTCGTTTATGCTCACGCATAGCATAAACAAAGGCTACGTCTGTGAAATGGAAAATAGTCCCAGAGTTCAGGGGTTAATACCATGCAAAATAAATCAAACAAACAACTTTTTAGCCAAGAAACACACAGAAAAAAGAAAAAGAATAGCATCCATTTTTTTCTATCGAATTCATTTGCTGTTTTTATTGAAAACTATTTTCCCCCGGATTTTTGATGTAATTTTCCATTAAGGGCCGTACGTCTCACGTTAGTAAATAACAACATTTTTTTTTTTTTTTTGTAGATTTCGGTGTGCTAAAAACGAATCTGCAAACCGTTTCCGTCGCAAAAGTAGTTTTTATGATATGAAGAAATTACTTTTTCGAAAAAGCGGCGATTACTTTTCCATGTAAATTTAACTTAAAATGAGCACCCACTTTCTAGCCACCTGAGAGAGGGGGATTTTTTCCCATGTTTATTGGCTGAACAGCTTTCGTTTATGCTCACGCATAGCGTAAACGAAGGCTACGGCTGTGAAATGGAAAATAGTCCCAGAGTTCAGGGGTTATTACCATGCAAAAGAAATCAAACAAAAAACTTTTTCGCCAAGAAACACAGAAAAATGCCCCTCTCTCAGGTGGCCAGAATGTGGGTGCTCATTCTAAGTTAAATTTACATCAAAAGGTGATCACCCACTTTTCGAAAAATAATTTTATGAATATCATGAAAACTTTCTTTTTGCTACGGAAACGGTTTGCAGATTCGTTTTTAGCACACCGAAATCTACAATAAAATATTTCGTTATATACGGGCCTTACAGTAAAATAATACCGGATTTTTGGAGCAGATTTGCCGTTTAGTTGTCAAACCAGGTAATCACTAAAAGGTACTCTTAAAAATCGTCACCTGTATCGAGCAAAAATTTAAAACCACCGATTATATGCCAGCCTACGTCATGGTAACATATATTGTGTGAGTTCCTAACAGTATTTTGTATAGTTTTTTAGTTTAAACTCATTTTCCCAAAATGCCCCCAAACTTAACGTGTTCGATAGAGTCTGCCGCCATTTGTATTTTTCAGATATACCGATAAACATTGAATGTTTTTGAACCGATTATACATTACATAAAAACACTAAAATCTTATCCAGTTAGGTAGAATATTTACTTTTCTTGCCTTTGATAAAATTTATTTGTTATATATTTATTTTTTGACAACTTCTTTGTATCTGTGTTTAGTAATACAAACCCTGTTCATTTAATGTACCGTTTAGTCGGCTCGAAAAACAGTGTTTATCGGGGTATTTGAAAGCTACAAATGATGATGGACACTGTTGATTACTTTAAGTTAGAGAAAGTTAGTTAAAATTTAAAAAAAAAAAACTATACAAAATACTGTCAGAAACCCACCGATTATGCCAGCCTATGTCATGGTAACATATATTCGGTGAGTTTCAGACACTATTTTGTATAGTTTTTAGTTTGCAACTTACTTTCCCAAACTTAACTTATTCAACAGAGTCCGCGACCATTTCTGTTTTTTGAGCCGATAAACATTTTACATTACATAAAAACACTAAACAATGATCCAATTAGGTAGAAACGTAACTTACCTTACCGTTGCTTTCATTTATTTGTTTTTGGACAACTTTTTCGAAGCTGTGTATAGTAAACCCCTCCCCCCACCATCAACCAAATAATAATTACTAACTCACATCTTTGTAAAACAACAACAAAAAACAAACATTTAACGTTTCAACATTTTTGCTACGTTCGGCTTCATCCACTGATTGTTGGTCAAGTCCAAACCAGGAAAGATTGACAGAAATTCTCGAGGATCCAGATCAAATTCTGGAAGAGTACCATTTTTTTTTTCATTTCCGCCTTCTTTTTCGCTTTTTGCAGTGGATTGCTGTACTAATATAAGAAACATGCATTTTCTCTTTTTATTAAATTTTTCCATTTCACCAAATTGAGCCACTGCAACGCGTGGCAAGGTACAGCTAGTATATATATATATATATATATATATATATATATATATATATATATATATATACATATATATATATATATATATATATATATATATATATATATATATATATATATAGTCAAAATCTAAGTTTTGTCCTTTTCATTGACCCATTTTATTAGGAGCGCTTTTCTTCTGTATATGCAGTTTTTCAAAGATTCACTCCTCACAAGTAAACATTTTATTTTTGGGTCATGAATTGGCTGGAGGATGTAGTATTTTTCGCATTAAAGAGCGATCATTGACTTAATTCCAAGGCGTATGTTGGTTTGTGCTCTCTTTTTCTCCATTTGATGGAACAAGGTGTATTTTTTTCTTATAGCCTCCACACCCGAGTAGCTAATGCTGTATTCATCCTTGCTTTAGCTAAAAAGGAGCTCATATGCGCGTAGTATCTTGGTTTAAATTGGCCTTTTGTCATACCTATATATTTTCCGGTATGTTTGTAGACTGATCCGTTATTGCGGCCTCATACACAAGGGATTCAGCTTTACAATTGCCCTCCAATGGGCAATTATGTTTGACCATGCAAGAGCAGCTTGCGTTATCTATCTTTTCAGGGTACTTAATCGTAATTGTATTATAGATTTTAAATCAATGTATTATATATAAATTTTTAAAAATCATACTTTATAAATTTAATTTACAATCTGTTTGGAATTTCAAACTTTAGGAAAAATATAATAGTGTAAATATACTATGAAAATCCCTTCGGCTAGATAAATACTCACTTTGCCAAACCTTGAAAGGTTTGATATTTTGTAAAGAAATTTTTAAACGTATTTTGAAATTTGTAAATGTAATTCGATATAATTAAATGAAATTTTAAGTTTTTAACCGATACCAATATAAATTTTAAGGTTTTTGTATATACAAAAAAATTAGATTTTTAAATTAAATTGGGTTCGAATTAAAATCGATTTATATATTAGAATTTTTTGATGTATAAAATAAATTTTCAGTCGAAATAATATTCAAAATTTAAATAGTTCAAATTTTAAAATCAATGAAATCATCAGCATCCGATAAAAATACGGGAGCGGTATTTAACAAAACGAGAATTAAACGTGAACTCGTGAGGTATATATATATTTAACACTTCCGGTTATAAAATAAACGAATATTGGCTGAAGAGTGTTTGATAAGGATATCTTAAATTGCCCTAACTATCGGGCTTGAAACCGACGGTACCAATGACTTGTCTCATCTAACAACTGTCTGTACACAAAATATAAATACGCTCTTATATTTCGGAGTTCCTTTTGATTGAGCACTCTGCTAGATTTCTTTTTCAAAAAAAAACTAATCATATATATACATATATATATGTGTGTGTGTGTGTGTGTGTGTGTGCGTGTGTGCGTGTGTGTGTGTGTGCATATGCATGTGTGTGCTTACGTGTGTGTGTGTATTTATTTTGTAATGTCGGATGCAATTCTTAACGACCAATAATAAGGAAAGATCAATTTTCCTGAAAAAACAAATAGTACCAATTGTCCAGAACACTTTGTTCCTAGCCAAATGGTCCGAGGTATGTTTGAAAAACTCTCTGTTCCGTGTATATACTGTAGGATTTATTACAATAGTTAGTATAGTAGTAATTTTACTGACAAATATAGTGCGTTTGTTTTTATAACAAAACGTATTAATAAAAAACGCAGATCTCCTGCATCTATAATTCTTTAATAAGTTTCGTCTAACTAAATCTATAGTTTTTGACTATTCGTGTTACATAAACGCAACATAAATATTTATTGCTCAAAGTGTCGTTTGTTTTGGCAAAGAGTACAAGACCCGGCGATTCGACGACTGTGTTGAAATCCAAACGAACTGATATAATACGAGAAACAAGTGTTATAGGAAGGGTAGTAATTCTTGAAACCTGAGCGTTTATATAGAAATTTGTGGGAGAATCGTTCAACGCTTGGACAAAATTTGTAAAATTGTGTGTAATATTATTTAACGGAACAGTAGTAGCCTGTAATTTGTTTTAGTCTTTGTGTGACCCGAAGTAATTTTGTTGCGGTTAGCGGTACGCCATATTTTCATTTAGATGATACGCTATGTCAGCATTCGGAGATAGTAAAAGATCGAGACAACAATAGATTTAGGAATTGATAGTAAACAACTAATGAAGTCGGTGAAAAAGTAACCTGACGTTTGAAAACGGAGCTGATCATAATTTTCCTCGAAAAAAAAAGTGTAGTGAAAATTAAAAACATTTACGAATAAAATGTAATAATGCCGGTCATTAGAGAAAAATATTACTATGAAATATTGGCCTCGGTGTATGATGGGAATATGTGAGGAGAAAGTATTCTGTTTCAACCTATATATTTGTGTTGTATGGGAGAGTGAATTTTGCCGGAATTTATATAGGAAGCTACGATACTGGTTAAAAGTGAAACGTAATATTCGGAAAACTTGCACCACATATAGGAAGCTAGTATGAGCATATTGCATCTTAATGTGTCGTCTGCGTTTTCTAAACTATAATATATTTTTTGTAGAAGGAAAAGGCGTTATAGTATTATTATATTCGTGTCTGTAAAGAAGTAGAAATCATTATATATATATATATACACTTGTGCCCGATATTATTCATACCGCTCGGATCTTTGAGATTTTTATAAGAATATTGCTCAAACCAGAATGGTAGACAATATTAAAGGGATTTCAAACAATAAATCAAGCATAAGCATTTAATTTAAACTCAACAAATAAATAAATTTTGCCAGTTTGAAACATTATACAAAGAAAAACAATAATGGCACTAGTTCAAAATTATTCATACCTCTCTTACTAATAGTCAATAGCATGCCCTTTATTCTTAATAACTGCTTGTAACCGTTTTGGATATTTATCAACAAGGTTTTTACAAGCATCAACACTGATTTTGACCATTCTTCAATGCAGTAATTCTCCAAATCCCTAAAATTTCTAGGTTTCCGCTTTTTAACCTCAGTTTTCAATATGCGCCTGAGGTTTTCGATAGGGTTCAGGTCGGGATTCTGGCTAGGCCATTCCAAAACATTAATTTGATTATCCTCAAACCATTTCTTGACTATTATCGCAGTATGTTTTGGATCATTATCCTGTTGAAGGACCCAGTTTGGTCCTAAATGGAGCTTCTCCGCATCCTGTCTAATGTTTTTCTGGAGTATCTCCAAATATTGCTCCTTCTTCATGGGTCCATCTATCTTGACCAAACTACCTTGACTACTAGCCGAAAAGGAGCCCCAAAACATTAGGCTACCACCACCATGTTTCACCGTGGGTATGGTGTTCTTTGGGTTGTAAGCTTCTCCTTTCTTCCTCCAAACGTAAGAAGATTCCATATGGCCAAACAATTCAATTTTTGTTTCGTCAGTCCACAAAATACAAGAGAAAACGGACTCTGGAGAATTCACATGGGTCCTAGCAAACTTTAGACGTGCTGCAAGGTGTTTTCCGGTGTGCAATGGAGTCCTTCTTGGTCTTCTCCCTTTCAGACCATTTTCATGCAGAGTCCTTATCAATGTTTGCCTTGATATTTTTATGCCAGAAGACTCCAGATTTTCTAAAATGTCCTTAGTAGTGGTGGTTGGATTTGCATTAACACTTCTTACAATATTCCAGGTGGCTCTAGCAGACAGTTTCCTTTTCCTTCCTCTACCAATCAAGTTGTTTGTTGTGTGGTGGCTCTGGAATTTTTTGATGATGCTCTGTACTGTTGCTGTAGGGACCTCAAATTTCTTAGAAATTTACGTGTAACCTAAACTATCCTCATGTGAATTCACAATTTTAGTCCTAAGATCATTACTAAGCTCTTTTTTCTTCCTCATTCTAATAATTTTTATTCTTTTATTGGTTTTCAGTTGATATCATTTTAATTTCTGAAAAATGCAAAAAACGAAATGAAATTAATCAAAGGTTGTATAAAAGCATTTAAAATAAGAATCAAACAGGAAACAAACAGTCAGAAACTCGATTAATACTGAAAAAATAAGGGGGTATGATTATTTTTGAACATTGCAGATTTTATAAATAGCTGTATATTTCTTTTATTACAAGTATCCCGAGATTTTAAAATGACGAAAATGATCAGAACAGGTTTATTAAGAATATGTATCAATATGGACGTAAACAATAAATTCTTACAAAGTTACACCTAATAAACTCAGTTTTCAAGGGGGGGTATGAATAATATCGGGCACAAGTGTATATATATACGAGCAAACAGTTAATAAAACATGTTAAAACACTTTGAAAAAGAGTTAAAACATATTTAATCTGGAAAGGAAACACTTGATAAGTGGATAGTCCTTAATCCGCTGAGTTTCGAAGAAATACTTTTCTTCTCATCAGAGGGTAGGAATTAACAAAATGCAGAATCGGATTTTGCATGCAAAAGTATTTGATACAACAACAAGTAAGACAAAGATATTACTTGATAACAAAAAAGTGAATATGGTGAAGAAAAAGGTGATTACACGTGAATGGATAGTCTGGTGGAAGATAAATAATCCAGTGACGGTAAAATCCAAATATATAACTTCAAGAAAGTTAATTGAATTTCAATTTTCACAAGTAAAATCCAAGGAAATCCCGTAATTATATATATATATATATATATATATATATATATATATATATATATATATATATATATAAACACACACACACACACGCATATATATATGTATGTATATATATATATATATATATATATATATATATATATATATATATATATATATATACTTCTGACCCAAATGAAGTAAATTGCTATGTACTTATAAATACTAAAAAGTAATATTGTTCTACGTTGTTCATTAGAAATAAGAAACTCTTTAAATTTACGTCTTTAGTTTAGCTCCTCTTCGCAGACAATGTTTTTGGTGCCATTTTTTTTCGAATCTTTATTTTTCACGTAGCTTTTCGCTGACACCTTTCTTCGGTGGAGAACACCAGCACGTATGAATTATACGAGTTACTTTCTCAAATCATTATAGCAATGATCGTATATCAAGGATATTCCAACACGATGCTTCACCAAAGGTAATATTCTTTACAGGGCTCGTAATAAGACATCTTAAAGCTAGATTTCGCAAATTTAGCCTTTTTAAAGCTATTTATCTTTTTAAAATTTAATTTCCCCTTTTTATAAGTGTAATTTACGGACTCACTCTGATAGGAACAAGCTGACTATTATGGATATGTATTTGATAAAACAAGATAATTAATATTGTGCAAAAATATACTGTACATTTTGTAAACGTGTATTTGTTTTATTTGGATCCAAATGCAAGTTTGTAAGCATCTAGTAATTCATTCTTCATTGCTGGAAAATTAATCACTATAAAGAAGTTTTTATCTTATCTTAACTTTTCCTGACACTTATATTGCCTTATGACGTTTTAACTCAAATTCCTTTGACACCTTAATTAACAAATATTATCTTTCTGACCACTTCTTTAACTAATAAACTCATGTGGTCTATATCTATTTACAATTACTAAGGTAAATATAGTTTTGTTGGTGATTGTGTCAAAACTAGTGAGTACACTTTGGTAAACCACATTTAGGCCGGCCAGCACTAGATGGCTGACAATTCGGAAATTCCAGACACGTTTTATAAGTTGCTAGCGACATATCTCTTCAAAAAAATACAATGACCTCTAACAAAGACATGCATATAATCGGAGACTGCTTTAAATTTAGTATTATTTAGAAACTTCCGCTTTCGACTGAAACCGGCTCACTCTCTCAAGGATGAATGCAATAACTAAAAGGACTGTACGCTTATATATGGGTTTAGAAAGCAGTCTTAAAGAAAACTATATATAATAAAGGGTTGTATAATTCGGACTATGAATTCGGCAATAACCAATAGGGATCCGTTACACAGCTCTATGTGATTTGTGAGGTTTCTTAAGTATGTCGATGGCGATGACATATAAAAAATGTCAGAATAATTTGACGATGAATAGTATGAGCATTGTCAATTCTCCTGAATAAATTATTTATTCGTTCATTGAAACAGCGTTACTCCTTCAAGTTTTAATATGTTTAACTGATTAAACTCATTTTAAATATATCTCCTCGAAGACTTTTTAAATCAGTCCTTATAAGAAAATCAACACATTTAAAAAAACAAAACATCTCGGCTTCTAGAGTTTATTTATTTTAATAAGTAAACTTATTTTAAAAAAGAAACTTAAATTTAGATAAGGTAAACTAACATATACAACAGAAAAAATACAAATAATAAAATAACAAAAATGTATAAATAAAAGAAACCCTTATTTCATTTCAAATACACATCCAACATTTGGAATTTTAACAACTACATTTACTGTAAGAGAAAATCAAACACTTTTAACGTATCAATGTCGTTTGTAAACATACTCACTCAATGTCATAAAACGCAATATACACTTTGAATGCAAACACCTATGGTTTTTCGTTCGAAAACAGAAGAAAACCATCGGTTTCACATTACAAAACAGCTAATTTAGGAGCATTGAACTCGTATTTTATACTTTCTTATAAAACGTCCCGACAGTATCTTGAAATACTGACGAAATGTCAATGAACATATATTCCTATAAATATGTTTATTTTTGTGAATTGATATTCATATGAAAAACTCTTTTTTTCTATTAATTTAAAAAGAAAATACATTTTTCTTACATATGAGTCGTGGAAATGCAGTCACTTGAAAAAAAAAGCCTATTTGCATATTCTTTTTAACATCCATTTTAATTAATTCCCTATTCGGTTTTTTTTTCGTTTTTCTGATGGGATGATTATCTTGAATAAACTATTATGTGTAATTATACTAATGCAGATAGTCTGCATAATTTGTACTTTCCTAATATTTGCGTAAAAATGCTATAGTAAACGCAAGCCTCTTTCTATATATATTTATATATACATATATATTTTTGTTTAAAAATATTTCCCCACCAAATTCCCCCTAAAGTTTTTGGTCTCCAGCCATAAAACTTAATATATAGTGTATTCAACCCCATGCGAACTTTTATATTTGGGTTTTAGCTCAGGAAATCTGTGCAAAAGTGTGAAAATTAAAAAAAATGAAATATACCAGGTGAAAATCAGACAAAGACATTACGAATATGCATGCGTAACGTAATAGTTATTGGTTGATGTTTTACTTTTTAGACTTGCGAAAAATATGCCTTTGTAGCTCAGGTATTATCATCAAAGTTAAAACTAAATCGTAAGCTAAATGTTTTGATTTCGATTCTCGGTGGCGGCGCACGAGTCATTTTTTAAACTTTTTAAATCATTACTATATATTTGGTTCAATGTTACATAATAATAAATACGAAATCTACATTAATAAAAAATATCAGATTGAAGTGTATTTAACGACCGGGTAATGCCGGGTGCGCTGCTAGTATATTATATAGTTTTGGGAAACATACTATAAGAAATCATGGATGTACTGATTGTGAAATATTTATTTATGAATTGTTCGTGCATTTTCTTATAGGAACTATAAACGCAGTGGACATTCAAATTACTTCATTGCATATATTATTGTTTTCAAGTAATGATAATGTTTTATATTAACAGACATCGATTGACAGATCTTTGTCTTTTTGACTCTCATCAGTGTTGTTGCTTATGTTATTAGAATATCTAGTCTTTATTATGCAAATAAATTGTTTACTTATTATAATTTATTTTCTTTAATCTCCAACCATTTGGCTCGCCGAAAATAAGCGTAAAACTTAACAAAGTAGGTGGGGGATAAGTTGTGTTTAATAAAGCTAGGCGCTTATGGGTTGAATTTTGAAACGCAACAAAATGTTTGCCACAGTTTAGTCACATAACAGATGCAACATTACAACTGGAGAAACTTTTCTCCACGGACAGTTCACGGCAATTACACAAAAACGGAAGTGAGAAACAAAGGCGTTTCCGGCGGACACGATTAACCAAGACAGAGACCGACTTTCTGGACATTAAGAATAGGTATGGCGGCGTGGTCTGGACTAAGTGAGGTCAACAGTTACGGAGGAACAGACTCACCACTAAAAGCCTTGTCAACTAAACAAAGGGCCTGAGTAACGATTGTGAAAAGCTGAAGTAGTCGAAGCAGCTCAAATCTGACACAAGTGGTCGAAATGGTTTTAGCATCATAGATTACGCGTCATCTTGTGACAGTAAATTCAGTTTTTATATACTAACTATCGATTAACGCATCTATCAAACAGCGAATTTGGCAATGTATAATTTTGATTAAAGATGTATTTTATTATAATGACGATTTACTTTACGACAGTAACGGAAACTACGTTTTATTTTTCAACTCTTCTGAGATTACTCCAGATTAATCGAAAAGGTCATGCTAAGGAACGAGTATTATAAACCAGATGAAAATGTGATATAGTTTACGGATATAAGTAGACGTGGCGTTTGGAGTGGACAACGACTATTTATATTATTTTACATTAGAGACTAAAATTCAAATTATCAACATTTGTATTTCTTAAAGTATACCGAGTTGAGAAATTTATCAAAACATTTAAAGAATCATATCAGAGACGCAAGAACAAATTTGAGGATCCAAGTGAGATGTTCAGCGTTTTGCCTCCTCATTTGTGTTGGAAGTTCATCCGGAAATTCTTTTATGTAACCAGGCAACACTGATATTCTATCTCTACTCGAATCAATTTGGAAGTTTTGTTTACGTATTCATGTTCATATTAAAATCTTTTTTTTTTCCTATTTAATTAAAAAGAAAATATAACTTTCTTATATATGGGTCGTGGAATTGCAGTCACTAGCAAAAAATCTAGGTGATTTCCATATTCTTTAAAACATTTATTTTAATTCATTACTTATAGGTCCTTCATTTTTCTTATGAGACGATCATCTTCAAATAATATTACGCATAATTATATCTAATTATATTCATGTTGATATTCTACATAATTTTACTTTCGAAATATTTGCGTAAAAGACATGCAGGAGTTTTTTTTTATATTTAAATCATTATTATATATTGGGTCCAATATCTATCTATATATCTATAAAAGTTGCTAATGAACCGCCCCCTTAAGTAAACACTTCATCAAATCTCCACACTAACGTAATGTACTTGCAATAACCCTTATCCCTGAGTGGCGTTCGGGCCTTGATAAGTGGTGATCACAGTGTACATTTTTTTTTTTAAGTGAAAATGTCTGTGTGTGTATCTGTCTTTCTCTGTAGATTTCCCTACAAAATTACTCCGTCAATTTTCGGTCTACGAGCTCGAAATATTTCAGGAGGAATATCGAGTTTTGGGGAAATCTTTTAAATCGGTTTTCCGCCAGAAATTTAGCTGGTAAGAGGTCAAAGTTCAACAATTTGACCTTGGAGAACTCTACTAAACTCGTCTGCCCATGTTGGATCTAAAAACTTGAAATTATAGATATAGGTTACTTGCACATGGATCGAACTTTATAATTTTATGTGAGCCTAAAACAATAAATGCTTAAGGGTCTTAATTTGGGTCAAATTTAAAAAAAAATGGCCTCTGCGGTCTCTGCCAAATTACTCAGGTCTAAGCATTTGCTATTTTACTTAAAGTGTTTGAGGACATAGGACAAGCTTTTGGGCCCTTTTTATTTTTTGAAAATTTGGCTTCGAAGGGGTCAAAGTTCAAAAGATTAGACCTTTGCAGTCTCTCGCAAACTATTAAGCCTATTTTGGAGCTAAACATTTGAAATTGTACATAAAGCGTAATCGGACATGCAGCAAGCTTTTAAATCAGCGAAAATGTGGATTCCAAGCGATCAAAGTATACAGAACTGATCTCGCAGACTCTAACAAAGTCGTCAGCTAATGTTGGGTCTGATCACTTGAAATTTTCGATATAGGTTACTTGAACATGAGTCAAAAATTTCAATTTGATTTGAGCAGAAAAAACTAAATGTTAAAGAGTCAAAATTGGAGTCAACTTTTAAAAAATTGATCTCGTCGGTCTCCGTCATCTTTTCTCTATTGTTGTTAAGGAAACCTATCATGTAGGAAGGTATTATCGTACATATGCACACTTTTTTAATATATACATGTGCACATAAAGTTATAAACAGTACATAGGGCCTTAGCAAGGTCGGAATGAACTGCTACTATATCTATAAAAGTGAATATGTGTGTATCCTGTATTGTTTCCTACCAAATAACTGTCACTTTTAAGTCTACAGACTCGAGATTTAACATAAGGGATATTGAGATTTGGGAACATCTTTTTAATCAGTTTTCGGTAAGAATTTGGCCGTCAAGTGGTCAAAGTTCAACGATTTGATCTTTGAAAACTTTACGAAACTCCTCCGTCAATTTTGGGTCTAAAACACCTGAACATTTAGATGTACGTTTCTTTGACATGGATCACACCTTTTAATTTTGTTTGAGCCCAAAACAATAAATATTAAGGGTCAAAATTGGGGCCAACGTTTTAAAAACTTGACCTCTTGGCCAATATTTTGTCTAAAATTTGAAATTTGCATAAAGTTTTTGAAGAAATAGGGCAAGCTACTGCATCGGGTTTTGGCCGAAAACTTTACAGCCAAGGTGTTTAAGTTCAAATATTTGAAATTTTACATAAAGAGTATTCAGGCATGCAGCAAGCTTTAAAAATTGTATTTGAGCGAAATTTTGGCTGCCAAAATGTCAAAGTTGAGAGAGTTGACGTTTGCAGACTTTACCAAACTCCTCGCCAATTTTGGGTCTAAACACCTGAAATCTAAGATGTAGGTTACGAATAAACTTTTAATATATGTACATATGCACATAAAGTTATGAATAGGACAAAGGGTCCGAGCAAAGCCGGGCTTAATGGACAGTAATCAATAATATAAATATCACCAGTCTAATTAAATGTATGTAGGTATGTTTGTATTTCTCGCAAAAAACACTCGATAGAGGCGACAGATCCGTACAAGATCGGTATCATTTTGAAGCTTGACGTCGTCTTCCTTGCAGTTTCATAACAAAAACTCTCCCCAGGTGTCTAGTACTCTACGCTTTCCTCATTAAACTTTGCAAACGCTTTTGTGTAATACTAACAGTCGTTTGCCATTTACTTCTTGCTAGCATTGACTATTGATGTTTACTAGAATTTGGGTGGCAATAAGCTTCTCCAATGTTCTAATCTGCTTTGAAGTGACGGCCTGGTAATGTCTTTAACGCACCGTTCTTTCTATCCCGTTTGACTCCTCTAGAATATTTTACGTGGTGACAGCCAATACCTGTTCCAGAAAGGTGGTGTTGTAGCCAATTTTCATTTTCTCAATTTCGTGGTTTCAGTTTTATTGATTGTATCTTTTTGTTTTACTTCTCTTGCTTTTTATACCTTTGTAGATTTGTTTGTTAACTCAAGGTTTTTTTTGTCAATTTCGGTTGTTTTTGTCGTATATTGTATATTCTAAACATTTCCTTTGATTCCGATTTCTTCTAGCCTGTTTCAAAGTTCTTACGGACTCTTTTCTGATGTCCCGACGATTATCGGTAATATATTTGCTTTCTTTAGGTTCCATATATCTTTAACTATTCTTGACAGATTTCGCATATTTATTTCATGTTTCTGTCTCTTTGTTATTTAGCCTGTGCTTTACTGGTATGGTATAATCTACTTCCTGTATGATAATTATTATGACGTAAGGTATTTTAGCTTGGATGATTTTATTTTTTTGTACCTCAATGTCGACAAATGATTTTGGGGTTTACGTTTACCAGTATAGTCTTCGCTGTGTGTTTAAACCCTCTGGCCGTATGTTCAAGGTGCAGTCGTCTGCAGATCTCCTTGTGTACTGTCTACTTCATGCAGTCGGGTCTGCTCGTATAATCTGTTGGTGGAAGTTAGTTTAGTGCATTCATTCATTATCGAGTGTATTGTTTCGTCTCTTTATCCAAATATACTACAATTAGGAGTTCTTTGGTTTATTTTAGTGTTAATGTAATTCGTTCTAAGAGCGCTGTACTTTGCAGCTGTGAGTAGAGATTCTATTTCTCTGTTCATAGTTTTTTGCAATGTCCAGGAGCTTCCATAATTCTTTTCTTTCGTCATTCTCATAAATCGTCCATGTAGTACCTTCTCTCTCCACTTTTTTATTCGTCTTCTGTCAAGATACCTAAGTTCTACCTATGAATGGTCAACAATACCTTATTAGTGATAGT
>NC_136490.1:65886057-65918557 GCF_053919585.1 Euprymna scolopes | reverse complement strand
GTGGTGGTGGTGGTAGTACTACTACTACTACTACTACTAGTAGTAGTAGTAGTATAAATACAGCTAAATTACCGGAGGCCACACTACAAAATATTCTCAAATAATATATTTTTAGATGTACTCATTTAGTATTCAAACTGTTTTACACTTAAGGCGTCTAACTGCTTTGTTTTTGTCATACTTTCTCGACGTGCCGCATAGCTGTTTAATTCGATATTTTTGATGGAGTGCTTGAAAATGAAGTAAATGAGCCCATCATTTGTTTCGAATTGTTTCTATTATAATTGTATTATGCTTTTATTATAATTTTTGACTATTTGCTAGCATTTTTAAATACTGACCATGGTAGTCAGTAAAAAAGACGCATCTTTCTATATGCCCCTTTCAATAGTTTACATAATGTGCCTGAAATATACCGAAAATAACACGATCAGTACCGTAGTTTTTATTAATGTGTATATTACTGAATGAAAGAGAGTAATGTAACTTGAAATCTTCTATTCTTTTCCTTGTCGATCAGTTTCATTTCAATAACTACAAGTAGGGAAAGGAATTTAATTACGAAACGTTAGCGATGGAGTGAATTAACAATTATAAAATGACAGGTTAATTAGTTAGAGATATTAAAAGAGTTTAGCCATTCAGTATAGCTCATTGAAGTCCTCCTCGTGTATGATCGATTGAATGACCTAATCGTTACTTTATAGGGTCGGTTATATTAAAATACTCACTAATAATTGCGGAAACTGTACAAAACTTATGTTAAACTAAATGAATACATAAAACCCTTTATATCATGTCTTGACTCTGCTCTATTTTCTATGTAGCACATATACTTTGGCAAATCTGCGAGATTCGGCTAAAGGAGACATGCAGGCAACACTTTACAGTGTTAATAGTGCATACAGGATTGTTTCAAGCGAAAGTGATAGACATAATACAATGGCTGATCAGGCCAATACATATCGAGTAATAACAACTAACAGCGCTTATTACCTCAACTGATGAATGATACAAACACTTACGAGATCAAATGGGCCGAGCAAGAGAATCGTCGCCGAAAGGAAGAATGTGAGAATGCGTAAAGAAAATAAGCATCAGCCTAATCTAACAATCATTCGACCTACTTGTCCGGCCGACCGGAATCACTAGAGTTACTATCGTCGCTAGCGGCAACGGCTCAGCAGAAAATTCAAGATATACATGTCTGGCTCTTCAGCAAACAATCAGTTTTATCCGTGTTTCGATTGGAAACAACAACTGTTTCATAAAATTTTATCAAAGTTGCGCACCCATACATTTTTCATTATCTCAATCGTTGCATTCTTATAAGATGTTTTACAATGCTGCAAAAGAAAATGGTGTTTTTAATTAATGAAGAACGTTTCTTGGCCCGTCAAGCAGGCAGTGAGATGATCGAATAAAATCTGCTAACACATTCATGACATCGATTCAATCTCGAGATACAATGGATACTCCCTGTGAGGGTGGCAGCGCGTGTAATTGTTAGTCAATGGGTGCCCAAACCTAACTTATACATGTCCTGCGTCAATACAGCCTGCTTTTTATGGCAAAATGTCCAGGGCAACTAGAAATATGTCAAGATAAACAGACAGTATATGCAGTACAGAATTTTCCGAAATGGTCACCATATGACACTGACAAGGATCAAGATCGGTTACTTTCTGTGAACCAAAGAAAACTGATACATTAACTAATCCGTAATACGACTAAAATCACTAAAACATAGCCAAATTATGTTGAGTAGAATGTATATTAAAATGTTGACTAGAATGTATATTTAAAAAAAACATATTTTTTAGACAAACAATTCGATAAATCCGACGTGCTCACGAAAATGTAGCAACGAACATAACTAATCTAGCAATTAATGCAAACAGCTAGTCATACTACAGTTCATGAGACGCACATTGCACGCGGCACTTTACTTTTCTAATGAGTATGTGAAAATGTAATACGTTTCTATGGACAACGAATTAAAATGTTTGAGTACCTGTGAAAATTTTAATTTCACGTTAAAAGACGCGGATGTTACACATAGAACACGTAAATACACCATCATCAACGCTCTGATCCCCATCTGCCATCAATTGTGATGGATGACTCTCGTCTGGGTGAGGTCCGGCGTTTTGACAAGCTTCTGGGTTTGACCTTTACTCCTGATCTGAAATGGAACACGTACATCAAGTATGTTGCCAAGGTCGCTGGAAAGATGGTGGGATCCTTCTACCGCTCCAGAAGATATCTCACTACTGATACAATTTTCTATCTATATAAAAGCCAAGTACGTCCAAGGATGGAATACTGTTGCCATATCTGGGCAGGAGCTGCTAAAAACAGCCTATCCTGCCTTGACAGAGTACAAAACAGACTTCGTGGCTTAGTGGGGGATGCCATTTTCTCTACCCTGCAACCTCTCTCCCACAGAAGAGACGTTGCGAGCCTATCCTTGTTTTATCGTTATTTTCATGGCAGGTGCTCGTCTGAACTCCAATCTCTGGTCCCCCCAACCCGCCAATCTTTCACGAAAAACACCCGTCTAGCTGAATCTACTGTGAAAAATTTCCCCCACTCTATATCTGTGCCTAAATCAAAACGCGGATTCCATGAACAAAGCTTCTTTCTTAGAACTGCACGCCTGTGGAACTCTGTTCCGTCTGCCTGCTTCCCACCGGACTACAACTTGGATGTCTTCAAGTCCAATGTTAAAAAATTCCTAATGAACCGCCCCCTTAAGTAAACACTTCATCAAATCTCCACACTAACGTAATGTACTTGCAATAACCCTTATCCCTGAGTGGCTTCCGGGCTTTGATAAGTGGTGATCACTGTGTAAAAAAAAAGATGGCACTTATTTTAGATACAATATCTTGATTGTTGACATGCAACGAACACCAAGCGAAATATTAATTGTCACATGTCTATATTTAAATTCAATTATATTATATCCGTTATAAAACGTGATTTCTACAATATCTCATGTCATAGTGGGTAATGAGACATATCGCACATTAAATGTTACTGCTGTAACTTTATTTTTATGATAAGCGCTCGAAAGAGCTCCAATCTATGCCCCCTTACCAAACATTCACAAAAAACATCATTTCTTTCCTTCACTCTCGCTAGGTGCTAAAATCTAAACGCAGTTTTCATGAACGGAGCTTTTTTTTTTCTTGAACTGCTTACCTGAAGAACATTGTTATATAAGCCTGCTTCTTGGTCGATTAAAATATGGTAGCATTCAAGTTAAATGTAAACAAATCCTTGTTCAGTCGCCTCTCAAATAATCCAAATTCTATCCAGTCTAACCATTAATCATTACTACACTACCACCTTATATTCATTAATACTTATCCTCAAGTGACCTCAGATCTTAATAACTGATGACATTCTCGTAAAAAAGAGTCCCAATACATCCAGGCGAGATAAAATGCTCCTTTTTCTCTTCATCATCGGAATAAGATGATCAACCATAAAAGGTAAAATTCTAAAGTTTGCCGCTGTTTTATTATGAATATATATATATATATATATATACATATATATATATATATATACATATAAAATAAAATAAAAAGCTATAGCAAACATCTAAATGACTAATTTAAATACAGTTCCTGATTTCAAAAAAAGAAAAACCAAAAGATTCATCTGCCTTACTTTTAATACTAGGTTTATTTTTGGTGTCTTTTCAATTCAATAGAAACCCTCCTAAATTTGCTGATGAGGAGACCGTGCTTACCAAAAAAACTATGTATAATTGTTCTACGTGACTTCATGTATACCACAAATAAAAAGCACGGATTTCCGAAACGATCGTACAGATAATTGACTTTGTTGTTGTTCCTTCTTATGAAACTGATTTTTAATTTTATTAAATTTTGATTTTTAAATTTTAAAAATTTTAAAAAATTTTAAATTATAAATCACATTACTTAATATATATATATATATATATATATATACATATATATATATATATATATATATATTGATATATAAATTGTAATACCATCATAATTAAGTTTAATAATCAAAATATGATTTAAACAATAATCTGTTTTAAATTAATCTTTGGTGTGATCCAAATAGTTTTTCATGTTATCTTCTCACAATTAAAAAGCGTAAAAAATAAAAAAATTAGAAACTATCCGCTGTGGAATTTTCAGCCTTTTTATCATTATTGTTCAAGAAATCTAACAGCTTGTGCCGAGGTGTGTAGGCGTACGTTTCACGGCTGGCCTTATAGGTAGGACTATAATGATAGTTGTTACTCTTCCTTACTCTCTTCCTCCAAATCCGATTTCATCTTCTCTCCCACACCCCGCCCGTTTGTTTTTATTTAAACAAAATCGGGTGAGTTGCTTTTTAAATTCATATTTCAGTGAGGCAAAAACCTTGGTTAAGTTTTCTATTTAAAAAAAAATCTTACATGGTTAAAAAATGTTGTAATTAATTGTAGCTGAATTTTGGGTGTTTCTTATATATATATATATATATATATATATATATATATATATATATATATATATATATATATATATAAATTCATTTTTATAACATTAATAGGTTAGATAAAGTAATTAAGAATAGGAAAGTAGATTTAATATTTGTAACATGTTTTTTTCCTAAGATTAAGGGAGGTGGTGTTTGATCAACACTGCTTGGGAGCCATGGTGTGCTATACTGTTTTGTTTTTAAATCCCCGAAACAGCGTTTCATGGTTAACAACTGATGATTCCTTAAAAAATAAGTTATTACTGGTACTATAGTGAATTCGAGAAAGCAAGTTCATGCAGTAATTGCGGGTGGTTTAATGACTTACTGACTTAATGTTTTTCTAACGAATGATAATTTTTTGTATAGTTTTAAAGGTTAAAAACTTCGAAAACTATATATATATATATATATATATATATATATATATATATATATATTACAAGGGAGATACTACTTATCAAACCCTAAAGGCCTCCCGATGATGAGGGTTAATGAGTATACAGTTGCAACCGAGACACCAGCTTAGTAATCGTATGTGCTGGAAACGGGGTATAATTTGATTATTTAAGGGGGCAATTCAACAATAACCTGTTTACATTAAACTTGAAGACAACTATATTATAGTCAGCTGGAAAGTAGGTAAGCTGGCATTTGGATGAAAGGAGATTTGTTCCTAGAATTTGCGTTTAAATGTAAGCACAGATAAAGAGTGGGGAAAACCGTTGAAAGTGGCTAGACGTACGTTTTGTTGTGAAAGCCTGGCACAGAAAGGGGATGCCATAGATTGAAGCCCAGACAAGCTATAGCCCAGCCTGAAAATAACTAAATGGAAGAATCAAGCTCGCCAAGTTTTCTATAAATAGGAAGATAAAAGGGCATCAACGATTTGGTTAAAAAGCCGGTTCTGAAGTTTATCAGGACGGGATAGCTTCTCACCCTTAAGATGTGGCAACATAACGCTGTGGCTCTTATATATATATATATATATATATATATATATATATATATATATATATATATATATATATATATATATATATGTATATGTATATATATATATATATATACTAAAATGAAAGATGAGAGATAAAAGTTACATATAGTTTACCATCAGTTAGTCATCAGAAAAATAAGCAAAAGTTAAGAGGAAAATTGGCAAAAAAATGTATTCTAAAAACTATGCTATACTCTGCAAATGCGTTCTGAATTCACAAGTCTTGTACTAAGACGATGCTTCACATTTTTTTTTACCTTGTTGTATTTATAAGCATTTGCAATATTCTTCGATTTCCGAAACCCAAAAGTAAGAACGTCACTGGAATCTGTATCAGTTCATTAAATTTTTATGTTATATTATATTATATTATATTACTAACAGTTCCGCCTAGCTTTGCACGGGCCCTATGTACTGTTCATAACTTTATGTGCATAACAATTTACTGTTCATAACTTTATGTGCATATATATTTTTTTCAAGTTAGACTCATGTCCAGGTAATCATCATCTAAAATTCCAAGTATTTAGACCCAAAATTAAAGGAGAGCTTTAGAAGAGTCTGCATTGTTCAACTCTTTTAATTTCGCCCCAAAACTGATTAAAAATCTTGTTGTAAAATCTTTATGTAAAATTCTAAATATTTGGACCAAATATTTGCTGAATAGTTTGCTAGAGACCGTTTAGGTCGAATTGTTTTAACTTTGACCCTTTGACACTTAAATTTTCGGTCAAAATACGATTAGAAAGCTTGCCATATGTTCGAATACACTTATGCAAAATTTCGAATGTTTAGAGCAAACATTGGCTGAGAAGTAAGTTTTTTTTTCTAATTTGACCCCAATGTCCACCCCTTTACATGTATTGTGTTGGGCTCAAATTTAATTAAAAAGTTTGATCCATGTCCACGTATCAGATATCTAAAATTTCAATTATTTAGACCCAAAATTATCGGAGGAGTTTGTGAAAGTTTTCAATGGTCAAATCGTTGAACTTTAACCTCTTGACAGCCTAATTTTTGGCCGAACCCCGATGAAAAAGAATTTTTATAAATCTCAATACCCATTATGTAAAAATCTCGAATCTGAAGACTGAAAAGTGACGGAGTAATTTTGTAGGGAAATATTAACACACAGACTAACACACACGCAGACAATAGCACTTTCATAGATATATTGATTTTATTTTTTTTTCTCAGCATAATTTGAACAGTTAACATTTTTCTAATCCCATTCTACACCACTTTAGGATTCTTGTATTTTCATTTATTTTTTCTAGTTACAAATATTTATATGTATTTCTGTATCCCCTCTTTCTTCTCAACCTTCTCTTCTATCTTCCATAGTTTTTCCTTTCTTTATATTTGGCTGTTCTTTTATGTTTCCCATTATTTCATAATGACCTATAAGATTTTTTTTACTACTATTTACTTATATCTTACCCTTCTGATTTACCCTGATATGTTGTACTAACTTTTAATTACTATTTACCATATTATTCTATTCCTTATTGTCATTTCATACGTAAATGTCATTAAGCAAGTTTGTATAATTCTGGTCGTCTCCTCTCATGATAAGAAGCATTTAGCAATGGCGTGCTAAAGATCTTCCCCCCTTTAATTTACTCATTGTTCTGATCTATACCTCTATAAATAAGATTTTTTGTATTATTATTTTATTTTTTTATTGTGTATTTATATTGATATGTATGTAAAAAGAAAATACAATTTTCTTATGTATGGGTTGTGAGATAACATTCATGTGCAAAATATCTAGTTGATTTGCATATTATTTAAAACATTAATTTCAATTAATCCCCGTTGAGTTTTTCGTTTTTATTATGGAGTGATCATCTTTAGTTTACTATCACGTATAATTATGTTCATGCAGATGTTATACATATCTGCATGTTGCGTAATATTTGCGTAAAAAGTTTATAGTAAACACAAACCTCTTTCTATACATATATATATATACATATATATATATATGTGTGTGTGTGTGTATGTGTCTGTGCGTGTGTATATATTAATTTTTAAAAATTTGCCTACCAAACTCCTTTGTCTGTTTTTGGTCTACGTACATGAAATTTAATATATAGTGTATCCGAACTCATGCGAAACGGAGTAAATCCTCAAAAGCTGTAAAAAATTTTTAAAAATGGAATTTGCCAGGTGAAGGTTAAAACTCAGACTTTAACGTCAAAGAAAAAAGTAAATCGTAAGCTAAACGTTTTGGTTTCGATTCTCGGTGGTGGCGCAGGGGTCATTTTTTTTATTTACTTTTTCTATCATTATATTATATTGAGCACAATATAGTATAATAATAAATGTAAAATGTGCATTAATCAAAATATCATATTTCAGCGTATTTTCCTACCGGGCGATGCAGGAGAGCCTGTTAGTGATATCGTAAAATTATATAAACTTTTATTTTTTTTCTTCCATATATTTGCTATGCCCATCCCAACTTCCATATATATAGAATGATTTTCTCCTCTTTATAGTGTTGAGCTTTTCTAATTTACATAAATTTTGCTTTGGTAAATATTTATTTTTCGTAACATTTCTCTAATTATATATATATATATATATATATATATATATATATATATATATATATATATATATATATATATATATACAATGCCGGAAAAAGAAAGTCCGCACTTGTAATTTTTTTCAAAAACTGCAAATTTAAGCTTACTTTAATGTACTTGTTTAAACAACTTATACCTCATTTGATTTGTCTTTTATTCCTGTATAATTTTACCTGTTCGTATTTGACTTTTAATTGAAATATTCTAGTGTTCATGTCAATTTAAAAAAATAACTTAAGTAATAAGGATGCAAAAAGAATGTCCGCAGCAACAAATTCGTTTAAAACCAGCTTAAATTATTGCCCCTAAATCAGTTTTAAATATCAACAATAGGCAACAAAACATCTCGAATCGTAATTGATGTTGTCCCAGGTTATACAACGTAACATTTAGTCCATATGCAACGACTTTCTCTTAGTGATCATCAGGAGCTAATTACTCTCTACTTTTCTGGTATATCCAATCGAGAAATCGGCCGCAGTTTGAAATGTGATGAGAAAACGGTACGAAACACTGTGCAAAAGCACCAAAACACCGGCAATGTTCGGGATGCCCCTAAATCTGGACGTACTAGAGTTACTCCTTACAGGGAAGAAAATGCTATAAAGCCTAAGAAATAGATTTGAAACGGCTCCCTAAATCCAACAACAGTGCAGTCTTGTTAAAACGTGTCCTTTTTCTTATGTCAAGAATAGATTAAAGGAATTTAATTTGCGAGGATATGTTGCAATGATTTCTGTAAAGAACAGAAAGCGCCGTCTGTACTTCATCAGATGCACTGAAGATGATGACTCTTCATATTGGTCAAAAGTGCTTTTTAACGACGAAAACACGTTCAGTAGGCTAGGCAGTGATGGTCGGCAGAACATTCGTCAGGGGAAAGTGGGAGAATTTTATCCTAGGTGCTCAGTTTCAAGGCTGCAAGGTGGTGGAGATTCAGTTTTGGTGTGGAGCATTACTAGTACCAATGGTTTAGGGTCTATAGTTCGCTTGCAAGGTCGAATTAATTCGACCAAGTGTATTAATATGTAAACTGGGCATTTTCTATTCTATTTTGGTCGGAATTCGGATGATAATCACATCATCATACAGGATAATACTCCCATTCACTCACCTGACAATGTCAAGAGGTTCCCTTTTTTGATTGGACTGCACAAGCTCCAGGCGTCAATCATATTGAAAACGTATGGCATTACATCAAGCAAACGGAACGCAATGATAAAATTTCAAATTTAAAAAAAAACTCTGGGCAAAATGTAAAGAAAAGGGGGATGCTTTTTCTCCAGTGTATTGTGCAGTCTAATTCAAAAAATTCCCCTAAAATTGCAGGCTGTCAAATTGCAGAAGGGCTATGCTACTAAATATTAACTAGTACATTGTGTTCCTGTTGTATTTTTGTTGCATTAATGTCCTGAAGTTCAATTTAAAAAACAGTTTTCCACTTCGCGGACTTTCTTGTTGCCTTGTCAATTTTGATTTATTTTTTTTATATTGACGTGAACACTAGAATATTTCAATTAAAATTCAATTATGAACAGGTAAAATTATAGAAGAATAAAAGGCACATCATATATATATATATATACATATATATATATATATATATATATATATATATATATATATATATATATATATATATATGCATTGCATGCTAAAAGATAGTATATAATAAATATAGTAGAATTTGAAGCCGTACAAATTTCCTAATCCTGAATTTTTGGGTGATTTACATGTAGAATATTTAAGAATAAATGAACAAATTTTCTATGTGAGTTGCAGAACGAACAGCTGGTTTTCAGAAATGTTGAAATGAAATTGCGGCTTACATCTCCGTTACATTACGTCCTGTTTTTACTGAAATGCTGATGGACTCGTGAAGAAATAACTAAAACGTTGTTCTTTTAAAAGACGATATCAATTGCTTTGGTCTCTTTTAACCTATTGTAACAATATCGCATGCGTGTTGCTAAGTAGCGCTCATCGCCTTTAACCGAATTACTCGGCTTACCTTCCACCCAGTGACTTGCGAAATGATATAAACAAGGACATATCGATCAGTAATTAGTAAGGGTTAGAATTTCTTCTTTGTTCTTGGCTTGTTCTTATTTGGAAGAACATTTCTTTTTTCGTCTTTTACTTCACAGGCTGGGTGAATCTGAGCGGGAGTATTGATACGGACATGATGCATTAAGAAGGAAAATAAAACAATAAAACCAGACAGGTTCGGTCCTACGCACGGTTGCGTTGGAATAGAGAAAATTAGGGGCGAGCTGCTTTTTCTTAATCCTGGTAAATGGATAAAGACGCAAGTAGGAAAAGGAAAGTTATTTTGTCAGCGAACGCGCATTGCTGGTTTTTATCTCATGTGTTATCTCGCATTCTATCGAAACGCTTTTTTTTCTATCTATCATTGCGTTTTTTCTCGTTCTTTGTCTAAAGTTATTTATGGTTTTCAAAGAAAAATTACATCCCCGTCTGTTTTTCCCTATTATATTTGGTCACTTCGTCTTTTCTTACTTATACCTATATGTTCCATTAGCTTATTTCTTGTATCGTCCATTTAAACACTTCTCAATTCTCAATTCCCTATTATTAAATGACTTCTGAGTTAAGTTGCGGCCACATGTTCGTCAGTGCGTATTTGTCTATCCGGAAAGTCCATGAGATTAGCCGAGTGTACAGACTAAGTGACGCATGAACACATTTTCTAGTAATCGCTGGCTATTCCTGTAATTGACCGCTCGCCAGACTGGGGCGAGGGGCATCTTGTCACATAAGAGCTTTAGTTGATAAGAAAATACAGAAAGGCACTAGCTGAAAATGCAATAAGAACGCATGACAAAACATGGGTATCAGATTAGGAAAAAAATAAGAAGTGTGTGTGGGGGGGAAGGTTAAGCGACTATTTTTGCAAAAACTAATAACTTACAAGATAGATACTTCGTAGAAACTATTTGTAAGTAACAATCGACTTTAAAATATACCATCATTAAGATAGTGTATACTTATAGGATTGCTATATCTTAAAGAAAAATACTCGGATCTAAATTCAAGGTTTGTAAACTATGTTGCAATATAAAGATATTATACGTGTTAAATCTTGATTAGTACTAATATAATAATAAATTAATTTCGATTCTAGAAAATATTTAAACTAAAGAATACGCTTAAAAATTTTAAAGCGGAAAATGAAATACAGATGTCATTCTTAATTGATATCTAGTAATTAGAGACAAAACTCGGTGCATGTTTTAACAATTAAAATTTTCAAATGATAGGACAAGACCCTATTATTAACGAATTATCAATTAAAATCCAGTAAAGACATTTAAATTCGAATAATATTTATAAATTGATGTAGGATATCAATAGTTAAGAAAGTTAGAAAAAATTAGAATTATGTTAACATTTATAGAAAGCCACCGTCAATGTATACATATATATATATATATATATATATATATATATATAGTGCGTATCAAAGTAAATATTTTCATAATATTTAAGGAGCGAGTGAATAAAAATCCATAAAACTGTGAGAAAGTGCTTACAATACTATTCAGCTAATCCAGTCAGAAAATATTTAAAACAGTATTAGCGAAACTATGGCAGAAGATAGAAACATCTGTTGATTTCAGTGAGTCAAGTTATTAACGAGGTTGAGAAAAAAAAAACACAATATACCCATAACTTGTTTTTTGAAATAATTTTCAAACATTAAATGAACTAAGAAAAAATGCTTAGAACACAATAACAACATAGCAATTACTACATTGACATAATTAGTAGGGAATATGCGATCTATTTTTATGAATGACTTGTAAAAGACGTTGATCCACAGAATTAGTCAAATTAGTGATTTCGTCAACAGTTATTTCTCGCGATACCTTTTGGAGAGCATCCCACAACTCATCTTTGCACTTAAATTAGCATCCAATTGAATAGAGTCGTCGCTTCATCGTACTCCAAAGGTGCTCAATTGGGTTAAAATCTGGTGAATTCGAATGCCACTCCATCTTCCATAACCCAGAGAACCCCAGTTGTTGCAAATACTCTTTGCTTTTGTTTGATGCCTAAAAATAATGATTTTTCCGAACCTCAACCTTTGCTGATTCATGGTTCAAAGTGCTCCTTCAGAAAAGCTATGTAAGCATATGGCGTCATTTTTACGTGTTCTGGGACTGCAAGGGCCAACTTAAGTACCTCAGCTAATCCAGCCCAAATAATTATCCCACCACCACGGTGTTGGCGCCTTAAACGTTGATGACGATGTCGTCCATCTAGCACCCACCCCTTCGTCTACCAATCCGAGCCATCAAGAGTCACTGCCTCTGTGAACAAAACGTTGGAAAATAAAGTTCTATGTTGCTTTAATGGAGGTTTTGCCACAGGCTCAACAGACTTTGCCACTTTTTTCAGAAAGCGACATCGAGTACTTTTTGAGACATTATTAAAAGCCGACTTCCCAACTTGTCTGCCCAGGGTTCTTAGCAACTTCGTGTTATAATTTTGAGTAAATAACCGCGTGAAGCAAATCTAGGTTTACCTTTATCAGCTCTCTTACGTACGTGTACAAGTATATATATATATATATATATATATATATATATATATGTATATATATATAATTGAATTGAATTTACTTCCGTCCTGTAACTCACCAAGTCATATATATATATATATATATATATATATATATATATATATATATATATATATATATATATATATACATATATATATACTAGCAAAAGTACCCATCGTTTACTAGGTTTCAAAACAGCCTACAGAAAATGGACTCTGATTTATGAAAGTATGATAGGTTATGAAAAGGAAAAGTTGTAAAGGAGTAGCTTCTAATTTGGGGATATCAAATCCAAAGCAAAATATGATGAAAGTAAAAATAAAATAGATAAATCATATGTGCCAGGTGCATTCTATACCATACCTGTTCACACTGAAACACTGATCACCAAATTCTGTGGATCTATGTTAAAAAAAAATCTTGTTAAACTTTGTGACTTATTTCCATTCTATGGAGGTCATGCGCGAATGAACACCCCATAATTTTATCATATCATATATCATCAAACTAAAACATAATTATCAAAGTATACTTACGCAGATAGATATTAAAAGTCTTTATTAAAGTGTTTGCCTATTTCCATTCTATGGAGGCAAGGCGCGAACGCAGCCCCCATAATTTTATTTTGACATTCCTATTTAAGTTAAAACATACTTATCAAAGTATTCTTATGTACATCTATATAAAAAAAAAAACTTGTAAACGTTTTTTTTTTTAATTTTAAATTTTTTTATTTCCATACTTTTTGGACCAGCCGCGAACGCAGACCCCACAATTTTAATGAACCACCATTCTGCCAGATCAAACATACCCATTCCTGTGTCTACATACATCCTCTATCATTATATGTAATCAGTTTTTTTTTAAATAGCCAACCATATAGGAACCTATTCGTGACCAGACACACACACGCACAGAGACATTCAGCTTTATATTATATATATATATATATAATTATTTTTTTACTATAATAATTATATATATATATATATATATATATATATATATATATATATATATATATATATATACTCTGTGTGTTAAAGGAAGAAAGTAAATTCATTTCATTCAGAGGAGACTTATCGGCATAATACAAAGCTCAACAATATTGATGCTTGAATTCTACTTCGATTTTTCGACTTTCATGTTTTATCTTATGGTATATTTTCATCTTTTAGCGACCTAATGACTATTTGATGGGTTCTTTTACGTTATTAAATGTGCAGCTTTATTAATTACGCGCACACACACATACACACACATATATATATATATATATATACATATATATATATAACTACTTCATTTACTCACATAAAATTAATATACGAAAGTATAGATTTATGCGTAAACTTTAAGTATTTACATCAAAAGTGCTTAATACGTAGGTAGAGCTAGTTAGTAATTTATAAAATATATATGGCTATTTAGCTACACTGAATATTCGGCGTTTCATCCACTCTAGGACTCCTCAGGCTTATGCGCGAATTCTGTGGTTGTTTATCGTTTTTTATATGCTCCTCTTCTATTTAGATTTTAGTCCAATCAGCTTTCTAGTATCCACCGCGCCCTTCCTATCAGCCAATTGGCATGCATTTAATCGGACAGAGGAGCTGTTTTAAAACTAGGTTATTGTTTTTTATTGTTCGTTTATATAAATATATATATATATATATATATATATATGTGTGTACATACATATATGCACATATATATATACATATATATATATATATGCATACATATATGTGTGATCGTTTATGTATATTCATGTCTATTTAATTTATTTATTTGTTTATTTTCTATTGTTGTTGTTAGTTTAAAACTATTTTGTATCGCTATCCTAGAGTAAATATTATTTTGTGAACACAGTTATTTGCTATTTCTCTTCTACAGTTTAATAGGTGCTGTGGTTCTTTAAAATACAGGATAGCAAATTTTTCATGAAGGCATAATCTACATGGGTCGTCTCGATGTCTACACGTGGTAGCTTGTCTTTTTATTTTCCATTCTACTACCGGCGAATGCCCGCTTTCTTTGAGTGCCCAGTACTTATTCGCTAGTGTTGTTTTTATATGGTGTTTTTTTTATTGCTGAATGTACTTTTGTGGTCATAGTATCGGTTTTATTTTTATTATAAAATATGGTTGATTATCATTTAATGAGAATTGTGTACATTATAATTTATTTATAATGAAACATTCACGGACGGGAATGAAACGATAGCGTAAAATGCGATCGCAGCCGAGAGTGAACTTCCGTGTAATTCACAACTTGTCCATAGCTGAATACGTTGTGGTTCGCAAGAGCTATAAAAGGTACTTTTTATCGTGACGCCATCACTAGCCGGTTTGCCTACCACGGCTTTAGAGAGAAGGATAGACCTCACGGTACATACAGCGCTTCGCCTTTCCAAATAGTCACCCATCTGGGACTGGCGTTGCTTTACTTCGGTGGTCTGGCGCGCACCGGTGTCAACGTGATTGTGCTGTATGATATCTTTAGAATACACAGTGTTTCTTAATATAAAGGAATGTGCATAAATGCACTGATTTACATGTTAACCTATATATATATATATATATATATATATATATATATATATATATATATATATATGCATGGGTGTCCGGCGTTTCTCGGGTATTTGGAGATGCATGTTGAGCAAAAAAAAGTGGTCAATTTTTTAAACTTTGACCCCTATTATGACCCCTTACAATTCATTGTTTAGCGGTCAAATCTAATTATATAGTTAGATCCATATACAAGGAACCTATATCTATAATTTCAAGTGTTTAGACCTAAAATTTTCGGAGAAGTTTGGTAGAGTTCTCAAAGGTCAAATTGTTGAACTTTGACCTTTAATCGCCAAATTTCTGTCCCAAAATTGATCATATGGATTTTTCCAAATCTCAGTACCCTGTATATTAAATTTCGAGTCTGTAGACTAAAAATTGACAGAGTTATTGCGTAGTGAAATGTACACACACAGACTCACAGATACATATATACACATACAGACAGACAGACCGAAATACACTTTAACTTTTATATATATATGCATATATATATATGTGTGTGTGTGTGTGTTTGTGTGAGTGTGTGTGTGTGAGGTTAATTCTTATTTGCATTAATTGGATGTATGAGAAATTAGTATTAAGTGACTCTTATTATAGAGATGGCTCCTTAAATAAATACTCAATGTCGGATTATCTATGGATTACCTGTTTAGCGGCATATTATTGTCATGCATATTTTTTTCTAAGTAAAATAATTGTACTTTTCTAGGGAGTATACGCACCAAATCTATATTGACTAAAAAAATTAATGATTGTTTCTTCGTAACGAAACAAATCTGTGTTTAGCTTAAAACGTATTTATACGTATTTTATTCTTCAAATTTCACTCAGAGCTTCTAACGGATATAAACAAAAAAAAAACTACCCAGATTTTCAAAATGCGCGACCACGCGTCACCAATTAGGCTTCATAAAAACCCCGCAGTTAACAGCATCAAGTCGACTCTTCATCTAACTATCTTCCACTCTACATCATGTCGAAGAAAAAGAGAAAAAAAGACTGACAAAGGAGTCTTGCTCCGAAATATATTTCTTTAAAAAAAAAAGCAGTTGTTTATTTTATAAAAAAAAAATGCGTTGCAGTTTTTGGCCTCAAACATTCATACGAATTTTATTCATCAAATTTCACTCAGCGCTTCTAACAGATATAAACAAAAAAACTACCCAGATTTTCTAAAATCCGCGACCATGCGTCACCTATCCGTCTTCATAAAAACAACGCAGTTAACAACATAACGTGGACTCTTCATCTAACTATCTTACACTCTGCATCATGTCGAAGAAAAAGAGAAAAATAGATTGACAAAGGAGTCTTACTCCGAATTATATTTCTTAAAAAATAAACCCTCGTTTTTTTTATAAAAAATTTCGCGTTGCAGTTTTTGGCTTCAAACGTATTTATACGTATTTTATTCTTATATATATATATATATATATATATGTGTGTGTGTGTGTGTGTGTGTCTGTTTGTGTGCGTATGTGTGTTTGTACGTGTGTATAGTATAGGAGAATATCTGAAAAATGCTGCGCCAATAATATAAAACGCACTTGAGGTCATCTATATAAATAGTTTTAAATATTCAAACTATTCTGCTGTTCGGTTACTTCGTTATTATATTTTCTTACCTTTATGTGTAGTAATTTCAAGATTCAGCTCAAGAACTCTCCTGACATTTTTACACTAATATAAATAGCTATGATCTATCATGATATTTATGATACATTGTTCTTTTTTTACGTTTAGTTGGTTCATGCATTTTCCGAACGACACTCCTGAATATAATGTAAAATATGATTATATTGACTATTACATTTTTTAACAATGAATACATTTATTTGAGTTCAGTGAATTTCTTATCCGGAATCTTACAATAATTGAATGTTAGTCATCATTACAGAGTCTCTATATTTATATTTTTATGTGTTGCATATAGTTTTAAAATTCCGTACAGCGATATGGTAAAATACGGCGATCAACTATGAAATCGCCATCATCTTACAAGACAATGTTTAAAAGATAAATATTAGATATAATTATTATTATTCAAAAGTTCACAATCCATTTGAAATAATAATAAGAGTATGCGGTAATTGGCCGGGAGATCTATCTTGAGTCTTACCGAAGATTAAATTGGTATTTGATGTCTTTTGTCAGACATTGAACATTATAAGGTGATAATTAGAGGAAAATGGTGTAATCCTTGGAAAGGAGCGATACTTTTCGCTGCAACTCACTGTTGCGGTATATGCAAAATTAGCGGGAAGATTGGCTTCGATTATGGCTTCCTATTTGACTTGCAACCCTTAAGAGAGTTTACGATTAGTAAACCTTGCGTTACGTTTTTATTACTCGTTATTATATATTTTATCTATACAACTTTCTCTTCTGAATTTATTTTAATCTTTTCTAACACCGTAGACTTGCATTTCTTATTTACTTTTTTTAAAGAAACATCATGATATCAAAATTAATCAAA
Organism: Euprymna scolopes; assembly: GCF_053919585.1. Taxonomy (NCBI): domain Eukaryota; kingdom Metazoa; phylum Mollusca; class Cephalopoda; order Sepiida; family Sepiolidae; genus Euprymna; species Euprymna scolopes. Next base: position 65,900,802 of record NC_136490.1, on the reverse strand, counting down.
ATTCATTATTTTAATGCCTTTGTTTGTATGCTATATATAGTTTTTAAATTTCGGTTCAAAATTCTTTGTATCTATTATTTTCATGCAAAGAAGCACAGTAAATGTTTTATGGGTCAGTAATACCATACTTGAAAATCAGGATTAATTGATTTTAAAATATTCTCATTATCTTGAATTATGCTTTATTTCACTTCAGGTATCTATACTGCAAGTATGTTTAACGTGTTAAAGTGCAACTGAAACTGTTCCATAATGAAGAACTTATCGACCGCTCTTACTTTGTTTATATTGTGAAACTATATATACGATGTATATTTACTAATGAAATTAACTTCAAGTGTCTGCTATAATATAGATTATCAATGACTAGAATCTATATCGAATAACCTTAAATATCAAAATAAAGAAAATAGCTTTTACAAATAAAAATGAAATGTTTTTTGCCAATGAATCCAAAGGTAGCTTTGTCGCAAGGTTCGAATCTTTTGACAAGTGTTAAGTGCTGAGACATTATGTTGAACAAAGATGGCGGCAGTAAATCAAATCTGTGAAGAGTCAAATGTAGTTTCGATCTTGAGTGTTAAGTAATTTCTAGTAACAAAAATGGCGGCGAAGGATCAAATCCAGGTGCGTGACAGAGACGACAGCGAACTGATTGAATCCAAAATTCGACATTTTTTATGGTAACTTTTGAAGCTTCTGATTGGTTGGTTATTATAACTTTTGAAGCTTCTGATTGGTTGGTTATTATAACAGTGGTTATAAAAACGATCGTAGAAATCACCCCCTTACTGCGTCTGTTGTGATGGGATGTGTCTCCCAGTGGCTTCGGCTGCAGGGAGACAGGGTAGTACACGTCAAGGATTCGTCACTTGACACACAGCCCAACAGGTGAATGGCCAGGAACCGACCCAGCACCTGTTGGACTGAGGTACGCCGGTTGGGTAATACCTAGGAGGTCCACGCTCCCAGCCCTTGCCACTGGGCTTTCCCGTGGGGCAAGTTTATTGCTTGCTGCCCGAGGCGCCCCGACCGGGGAATGCCGACGGGGTTACTCAGGCAATTTTTTTTTAAATTGCAGGAGTGCCCCTTCTTTAGGGGAGCCTGCGGGGTTCCCAATTTCAGGCCTTGTGTCACATAATGCTGATGAGGGCAGCATTTAAATATATACCCAATTAGAAGTCTTATGGGAAACGTCTCCTAGTGGTTTCGGCTGCATGGAGACAGGGTAGTACAAGTCAAGGACTCGTCACTTGACACTCAGCCCAACAGGTGAGGGGTCGGGAACCGGCCCAGCACCGGTTGGACTCAGGTACGCCGCCTGGGTAATACCTAGGAGGTCCACCCTCCCAGCTCTTGCCACCGGGCTTTCCGGTGGGGTAAGTTTATTGCTTGCTGCCTGAAGCGCCCCGACCGGGGAATGCCGACGGGGTTACTCAGGAAATTTTTAAAATTGCAGGAGTGTCCCTCCTTTAGGGGAGCCTATGGGGTTCCCACTTTCCGGCCTTGTGCCACATAATGCTGATGAGGGCAGCATTTAAATATATACCCAATTAGAAGTCAGAAACATTTGAACAACAAGCGTTAGTCGTCATCTTCTGCACTGATGATTGGGTAAGCATCACACACTTGAGATTGTAAGTATGCTACTTATTCATATTAATCATATATAGAAAATGAATACTTTGTCTTATTGTAGTTTTAAACTATATACTTGAATAAAAATGATAGATCTCTTAACGCTTCATGAAAACTATCAACAAACATTCGTCTATTCATATATTATAGCTATTCATATATTTACCTGTTTCTGACAACGAAGTTGATCAAAGTGATATTATCAAGAAACATGATTCTAATTTTGATAAATAATGAGTTTGCTTGGATTGCTTTGTCTGTTCGAATATTTGTAACTGTCAAATGAATGAGCCAGATTGTTGGTTTTTATGTTTTCCCAAATAGTAAGCTACTGGATCTGATACTCGTCTCATCATTCTATCGTAACAGAATGAGAATTACAAGAATACATGTATTTATACTGTAAACTTGTTTAATTTAATGGCATAAAATGACTTATTTTTTATATAACTGTTCGCATATAATCGAAGTAAATTTAAATGTTTCTTTTAACATTTGAAAGATTTCAATACCTGTCTTTATATAATGGAATTTCGAATGGCTTAACCCTAATGATACCTTCTACAAAAATGAAAGAATATGATTATTATCAGATTTTTATCGTGAAACTTCTAGAGCATATTCATGAATGACTTATTTGTGTAGAGTTAAAAATAAATAATAGTATGCTTTGTTTATATGGAAGTTATAAATAATTATAATTATGTTTAGAAAGTAAAAATTAAATGACCACAAATAAAGGGAATACATGTGTGTTGAGAAAACATGATTAACACGCGTATACCCGGAAAAAAGTTTGTCTTTCACTAGATAAACAGCGAGATGAGTTTGAAGCAATTATCGAAACTTCTTATCACAATTGCTACCGATGTGTATATATATTCTAATTATAAGTGCATATATATTCTAATTTATATCCGGTTTTCATTTATGAAAGCAAATGTTCAGAAATATATGACAAGTATCAAATAAAAACAATTTGGGGGGGGGGATTCGTTAATTTGTAAGAATGGATATAGAAAAAGCTACAAATTGTAATGAATTATTTAATAGAAGACCGAAAACAGGCACTTTGAAGCAGCAACAATCAAATTAGATAATACCTTTATGTAGAATAAGTATAAATATACATAATGCTCACAGTAAAGTTGTTAAATATCGAGGAAACATGGTTACTATTGGGTGAGACATACTATATGTATTACAATTTGTTTTGTAACTCATTTTTAACAATTAACTAATTATGTTGGTTTGTTTAATCTGAAGATACTATCCACATCTTGTAATAACGCAAGTTCTTTAAACTAATAATTTGACTCGATAAAAAACAAAAAATATAACATGTACTGATCTCTAAAACTGTGATTGATCAGCATTTTGTTTAGTTGTTATGATCGCCATTGAAATGATATTCTCGGATATTTAATGGCAAATCTTATCATTTTGGAAAACGTTTTTGTTTAATGTTAGTAAGATCTGAAAATTCCTATTCATTGTGTTGTGTTTGGTTGTTTTGTAAATGGAAAATTATCATTTTTTTTATTTCCCGAATATTATTTAATTTTAGAAAAAGGAAGAGAATGATAATACTAATTTTTGGTGAAGTTTAGGTCAGGAATCTAGTAAATTAAAACAACCTGATCTAGTAGCACGAGAGAATAATCCTAAAGCTAATAATTAGCAAAATAATAACTACCGAGACCTGTTGAAATTCTACAGGGGACTCATTTGTATGTAATATATTGATGTTGGCATTCTGTAGATGTTCAGTGTAAATGGAGACGATCTGATATTATTGTAGCTATTTTGTAAAAACTACCAAGCTAGCACAGACCTCTGGCAAAGCCCGGTCCTAAAGTACGCTTAAATATAATATTTAAATAATTGCAGATTTCGAATATATTATTATAGAGTTGATGTTCTATCGATTTTGCTATATTATAAAGTTGCGATTTCAAAAAAAAAAAAATCTATCCATATGACTTGCGTGCAGTAGCTTGAATCGCAACCGAAATAAAAACTGAGGAATATATATATATATATATATACATATATATATATATATATATATATATATATATATATATATATATATATATATATAGGCGGCAAACGGACAGTCCGCACCTGTAATTTTTTCAAAAACTGCAAAATCAAGCTAAATTAAATGTAACTGTTAAACAAAATATACCTCATTTGATTGGACTTTATTCTTCTACCTATTCATATTTGACTTTTAATTGAAATACTCATTTGTTCACGTCAATTAAAAAAATATATCAAAATTGAGGAGGCAAAAAGACAGACCGCACAATGGAAAAAGTGTTATTTAAATGTAACTTTAGGATATTAATGCAACACAAATACAACAGGAACACAATAAACTTGTTAATATTTAGTAGAATAGCCCTACTGCAATTTGAGTGCCTGCAATTTGTTGGGCATTCTTTGAATTCGGCTGCAGCAATAATCCTGGGAAAGGGCATCCCGCTTTTCTTTAAATTGTGCTCAAAGTTCTTCCAAATTTGATATTTTATCATTGCTACCGTTTGCTTGATGTAATGTCATATTTTTTTCATATGATTGAGGTCTAGAAATTGTGCAGGCTAATCCAAACACGGAAAAAACTTGCTCTTTCAGAAACCTCTTGACATTGCCAGGTGGGTGAATAGGAGCATTATCCTGCACGAAGATGGGATTATCATCAAAATTCCGACCAAAGTAGGGTAGAAAATTCTGAGTCAACATATTAATATAATTGATCGAATTAATTCAACCTTGCAAACGAACTATAGGCCCAAGACCATTGGTACTAATAATGCTCCACAACAAAACTGAACCTCTCTCACCTTGCAGCGTTGAAATTCAGCAGCTAGGATTAAATTTCTCCTCTTTCCTTCGACGGATGTTCTGCCTACCATCTCTGCCTAGGCTATTGAACTTGTTTTCTTCGTAAAAATCACTTTTGACCAATATGAAGAGTCATCATCTTCATTGCATCTGCCAAAGTCCAGAGGCGTTTTCTGTTCTTTACAGAAATCATTGGCTTGCGTCTTTCAACTTATCTTCGCAAACTAAATTCCTTTAATCTTTTGTTGATAGTATAAAGAGAGCACGTTTTTACAAGACGGCGCTGTTGTTGGATTTAGGGAGCCGTTTCAAATCTGTTTCTTAGGCTGTGGATCTTTATAGCATTTTCTTCCCTGTAAGGCGTAACTCTAGTACGACCAGATTTATGGGCATCACAAACACTGCCGGAGTTTTGGTGCTTTTGCACAGTCTTTCGTACCGTTTTCTCATCACATTTCAAATTGGATGAACTAGAAGGTGGAGATTAATGGGCTCCTGACAATCACTAAGAGAAAGTCGTTACATATGGACAAAATCTTACGTTGTATAACCTGGGACAACAACAATTACGATTCGAGATGCTTTGTTGACTGTTGGTGGATATTTTCAACTGATTTGGGGTGATAATTAAAGCTGGTTCTAAGCGAATTTGTTGCTGTTGACTTTCATTTTGTCTCTTCAATATTGTTATTTTGTTAAATTGACGTGAACACCAGAATTTTTCAAGTAATGCTTAAATAGGAAGAGGTAAAGTTATAGAGGAACACAAGGCGAATCCACTTAGGTATAGGTTGTTTAAAAAGTTAAATTAAATTTAGCTTAAGTTTTCAATTTTTGAAAAAATTACAAGTGCGGACGTTCTTTTTGCCGACAGTATATATATATATATATATATATATATATATAGTTTGAGTTTCTTTAGCCATAATCGAAACCGAAACCAAAACTTATAAGAGTTTTTGATAAAATTATTTATAAATAAATAGATGACGTAAGTGCCATCAGCTATAATCAAAACAGAAACCAAAACTTATGGAAAAGTTTTTGGTAAAATCATTTCTGACAAGAAATCGAAATACGTAACAATTAAACGTCCCATATGACACAGAAAATAATACACGCGCTATATTATTATTATTATTATTATTATTATTATTATTATTATTATTATTATTATTATTAATAATAATAATAATAATAATAATAACAACAACAACAACCAGAAAATTCCGTGGAAAAAATCATTATATAAGCAAACATTAGAATAATCTTCAATAAAACAATCAGTAATATTAATGCCGATTTATACATGAATAAAAAAATTGACAGTCTTGGAGACAAATATAGATAACTGCTTGAGATATATTATTACAGGAAAATGAACAAAGACACTGGCTGGCTATATATATCTTATTATTGCGACTAGCACCGACCGAACACTGGCTAACTTATTAGTATTGTGATCTGCACTCACCAGACACAGGCTGGGGATAAATAACTTATGAGTATTGTAATCTGCACCCAGCAGACACTGGTTGGCGATAAATTACTTATAAGTATTGTGACCTGAACCCACTATACACTTACTAGGGATAAATAACTTATTGGCATTGTGATCTGCACTTACTCAACACCAGCTGGCTATAAAACTCTCATTATGATTGTTACCTGCACCCACAATTCCCTGGCTGCCGATAAATAACTTATGAGCATTCCCTGGCTGCCGATAAATAACTTATGAGCATTGTAGTCTGCATCCATTAGACACTGGCTGGGAATAACTTACTTATTTTTATTGTGATCTGCGCACACCATACACTGGCTAGCGATAACAAATATTAGTATTGTGATATGAATCCTCTGATTGGCGATAAATTACTTGAATATTTGGGCCTGAATCCACCAGACACTGGCTGGAGATAAATGACTTATTAGTAGTGTTATCTGTAGTCATCAGACACTGGCTTGCGAATAATAACTTATCAGTATTGTGATCTGCACTCACCACTGGCTGGCGATAACTTACTTATAAGTTATAAGAAACTAGCTGGGGATAACTAAGCTTTTAGTATTGTGATTGGCACCCACTATACACTGGCTGGGAATAACTTACTTATTTATATTGTTACCTGCACACACCATACACTGGCGTTCGATAAATAACCTATAAGAAGTGTGATCTGCACCGATTAGACATAAGCTGGCGATAAGTCATCCATTTGAAAGAATTGTTTAGTTGGGCATTAAAATAAAAATTCGAATATTCAATTTTTATACTAAGGGAATTCAGTATATTAATGGTAGTTCGATTTGAATTATTCCATTTTTAAGGGATTTTCAGGATGTTAACGAACGAAACGAATTTGCGTATTAATATGTATCAATAATAATAATAATAATAATAATAATAATAATAATAATTCAGCAACATAAGTGAAAACAAGAATCACAAAATCCTATCGGACATGGACATACAAACGGATAAACCCATCCAAGCAAGAGGACATGATGTCGTAATTATTCACAAGAAAAAAGGCCTGCCAGATCGAAGATGATGATAGGAGAAATATCAAAGAAAAAGAGAAACAGAATAAATGCACCGAGCTGGCCAGAGAGCTGAAAAGGATATGCATGATAAAAAATTAAAATAATACCTATAATAGTAGGAGCACCAGGAACAATCCCGAAAAACTTTGAAAAATGATTGGGAGAAAATGGATCCAAAAGAAAGACTGGAAAAATACAACGAATAACAATAATGAAAACAGCTGATATATTAGGAAAAACCTTTGAATGCGGAAAATAATACACGGACTACACGAGCTACTGCAGAGACAAAACATGAAAAGGCGTTACATGGAAGAAAGAACATTGAAGATGCATATCCAAAAGTTCTTTATCCCACCCCCCATCCTCTCTCATTACCTAATAACCGCGTCCCCCCACAAAAAAATAAAAAAGCACAAACAAAAAACAAAAAAAACAAAAAAACAAACAAAAAAACACAAAAAACAACAAACAAACAAAAAAAAACAGAATGAAGCCAAATAGCCGAGAAAGGGCAAAAAAGGATGGAAAGACGGAGGAGAGAGACTTGACCAGATCTCGGTTGGACAAGTGCGAAGAGAACTGGGACCTTGCGGAAGTCTTTTTGCCACTCAAATTCCAGAGGAGACTAATGCCCACTGCTAGCGAGAAATCAATGATAACGGTTGTTGCGATGATGCAAATTCATTTGTCTATGATGTCAAGAGGTGAAGAGTACTGGAAAACTGGGGAGACTTGTTGTCACCAAGCTTCCAGGGAACACCACATGTTTTTTCAAGGAGAGGTCCTTTATGACCTGTGTGAAAGCTCCTTGTGAGCCAATAATAATAATAATAATAATAATAATAATAATAAGCAGAAGAAGAAGAAGAGGAAGAAAAAGAATAAGAAGATAAAACGGAAGGAGAAAAAGAAGATGAAGAAGTTGTGACCACTGAATCGTACATAATTTGTTTTATCATATCACAAGATTGAAACGATTTATACAGAAAAATAAGCAAAATAAATGGAAATTAATCAGAAATCAATTTAGAACATAGAAAAAATAATGTTAACACCAATTTGAGAGCAGTACTTACAGTGCCGAAACCATGTAAAATAATTTTGGCAGAATTAGAGCGTTTTAATCAAATAATAAAAATAACTAGCGGAACCTATGGAAATTCCAGAGGGGGCTCATTCATATGTAATACATTGGTGATGTTATCCTGTAGATGTTCAGTGTAAATGGAGACACTCTGATATTATTGTAGCTTTTTTGTGAAAACTGCAAAAAATATTTATCTTAGCTAGCACGAACGCCAGGCAAAACCCGGTCGTAAAGTTCGCTTAAATATGATATTTTAATTCTTGCGGATTTCGTATATATTATTATAGAGTTCATGTTCTGTCGATTTATATATATATATATATATATATATATATATATATATATATATATATATATATATATATATATATATATATATTGCGTTCTTTTATCCAGAATCGAAACCGAATCAAAAACTTATGAAGAATTCTTGATAAAATTATTTATAAAAAAAAACATAGATTATTGGTGTGCCATCAGTTATAATCGAAACTGAAACCAACACTTATGAAGAATATTTGGCGCAATTACTTATGACAAAAAATAGAAGAACTTAACAATTTAAAGACGCGGGTGCACGTGTGACAAAGAAAATAACACACACGCTATCGTATTAATATATAGATATATTATGAAATCGCTTGTCATTATGCATAATGTCTTGTTATTAAAAGTCTGAAAAATATACACTCCGAATGATACGTATATATATATATATGTGTGTGTGTGTGTGTGTGCGTGTGTGTGTGTGCGTGTGTGTGACAGAGAGAGAGAGAAAGACAGACATACAGACAGAGAGTGTGTGTATGTGCGTGTGTAATTTGAATTAAAAATACTTAAAATTGTTATAATTTCAAGCTGATCTTTTTAATTCAAAGTTAACTTTTATATTTGAGAGTAAAACGGTGCAGTTATTAATCATTTTTATGTTATTCAATTTTCCTATTCGTTTAGGATTCAGTACTTATTTGTGTGCTAGAAATCTGAGTCCATATTTTCCGGGTGAAATCATGGGCAATTGTTAAATGCTATTAATGTTGAAGCTTTATGCAAATGAGCAAAACGGAAACGTGTTCGTCGCTCAAGGGAGAACCATTATGGATCTCCCGTGAGGATCTCTTAAAATGGGAAGAATCACGAAAGATGCTCCTTACGCTGTCGTCTTAGACGGGTTCATTTATGTTTAATGGTGGCGGTTAAATTATTGATCCCTTTTTTCATTTCTTTACTCCTTCCCTCCATCCCAGCATCCAATATTTTAGAGCACTTGTCTTGCTTGGAGATGAATAGAGCAAACGGACGAAATTCCAACACACTTTATAAGCACCGACTCTCAACAAAATTAAATAAATAAATAAGGTTCTTTTTCCGGATCCTTCAAAAAACTTTTAATTTTGAGGATAAAAATTTGTGAAAAGTTTCGTTTTTTCTTGATATCAGAATTGTGATCGTTTTTTTTATTATTATTTTACAAATTTTATTTCTTTCACTTTTTCTTACTATACTTTTCCTTTCATTTTTCTTTCTTTCTATTTTTTTCCATTCTTTTTTTTCGCGAGGTCTTCTTTTCGTTTAGTCTGTATTTCTATCGTTTTCCATCGTTGCTTTTCTTTCATTTTCTCCTTTTCCTTATAATCTATCCTTTCTGTTTTCTTTCTAACGTTCTTTTCTCGAATTTTGCAGTTTTATTTATTTATATTTATTTTAATATCGCTTATACATCTTTCTTTATTTCTTTTAATAACCGTTCTTCCTTCAACCTTTTTATCATTTTGTACATTTTATTGGCTTTCTTTCTTTTTTTCTTTTTCTTTCGTTCTCTCAGTCTTTCTGGTGTGTTCTTGTTTACTTTATTTTCTCTAAATATGTCTCTGTATATAACCATTTTTATTTCATTTTTAAAAATTTGTTTGGCAATATCATTTTGTAATTTTGTCATATGATATACTTCCGAATTTTTCATACTTTCAAAAAACCTCTTTTATCCTTTGTTCTCTTTATCGTTCATGTAATTTTCATGTTACTTTACTCTCTTTCTTTCTTTTTTATAGTATTTTATACTTGTATATTTATTATTTTATTTTGTATAATATTCCTTCTTTTTATTTTAAATCATGGTGCATGCAAAACAGACAGAATTGAATTTCTAGCATAGGGGAAGCGGTAGGAGGTTTGTTTGTGGCCTGTGGAGATGCACTTTTTAATGTTGTCCTATGAACTCAGGGTGTTGCAAAATCAAAAACCTTTGAGTGTACTTATGAAATTAATAGCTACTCTTTTGAAACATTCTATAAGCATGGATTATTAAATTGTGTAGGAATTTAAAAATTGTTCCACGCTTCGTAAAGTGATTCACAAATGCCTTGCGGGTAAATTATCTCGGGACGTTTTGTGATCGTTTCAATCTAACTGGAAATGTAACTAAGTAATCGTTTAAGAAAGATGATGACGTGTTATTATAGATTTTTAGTGTACAGTTTAAAAGCATAAAGACTCTGATTCAGTTGTTTGGAAATTTCGAATGCAATGCACTTTATTCGCAATTTTGACAATTACAATGGTATCATTACAAAAAAAACAGTTTTGTATTTCAGCGATCGATCACACTCCAAAACTGTGTCTTCATTTACTTTCGCTTTCCATTCAAATAAACTATTATTCTGTATGTTCGCCCTTTTATTGCTTAATGTCTGCAATGTAAACAAAATGTCCTTACGATTTTTTTCCTTTTACATATGTGCCCTCTACCTTGTCCATATAAAAAGTTATATCCATACGAATTTTGAAAACATTGACCCACTAAATTATCATCCCAGCCTCCTCCCGCTTTTCACCAAAATATTTGAGTCCTTAATTAATCAAGCCCTAGTGCAACACTTATCAGCTGCTAAACTCCTGACCGACAAACAATCTGGATTTAGGCAAGCCCGTTCAACAGCAGATATCTTAACTGTAGTCTCTGAACGTATATACCGTTCACTGGACAAAACAGGGGTGAGCAGAGCGGTAGCCCTAGATATATCTGAGGACATTGACAGGGTATGGCACGGTGGTCTTCTAAGGAAAATTAGATGATATGGTATCACTGGAAAAACACATAATGTAATTAAATCCTTCTTAAGTAAGAGAAAAGGCCATGCTGTCCTCGACGGTCGTACATCTAAACAATATTATATAAATGTGGGAGTAACTCAGGGGTGTATACTTGGACCTTTATTATTCATGATATTCATAAATGACCTCTCTGATAAAATTATTTCGGAGATGGGTATATTTGCTGATGACACCACTCTCTATAATAGGCATGAGGGGAAACAAATGAACACATACCTAAGTAAATGGCAGAAGCACTAGAGGATGACCTCCAATCTTTAGTAGAATGAGGACAAAAATGGATGGGCACATTCAATGCTAGCAAGACTAAGCTTGTTTCCTTTAATAACTACAAGAAACCTTCTCTACCACCAATAAAAATGGCCAAGAACACATTGCCTACAAGTACCTCTTTTACACTTCTCGGCCTAACTTTTACAAGGAACATGAACTGGAATAGATACATTGAGAGCATCGCCTAGGCTGCTGCTAAAAAGGTGGGCTCTCTCTACCGTGCTAGAAAATTACTTACGCCTGAAAGTATAATGTACCTCTATGTATGGAGTACTTTTTCACATTTGGGCTGGTGCATCTGCTCTTGTCTCACACTCCTGGACAGGGTTCAAAAGAGAGTCGCCAACCTGTTAGGTCCTGAATTTTCATCTAGGTTTCAGCCTCTGTCCCATCGACGAAATGTGCTATCCATTTACCTGTTCTACAAATTACTTTAATGGTGAGTTCTCTGACTAACTGCAAGCACTTGTGCCTCCTCGACGTGACTACCCTCGACAAACCAGACAAGCAACTAAGTCTCACCCCTTTACAGTAGATATCCCTAGGTGTAAGAACGCCTTTTACTCCAATAGTTTATTCCCCAGAACTGCAAGTCTTTGGAACTCCCTTCCAGGATTCTGCTTTCCCAACTGCACTGATATGCAGAAGTTCAAAGTGTAATGTGAACAAACATCTTTCTACTCATCTCCCTTCATAATGGCCCTGCAAATTATGTCCCTGATAGTAGCCCCCTACTTCAAAGTGGCACTGTGCCTTGTTTGGGGTGAAAATTGAATTTTTAAAAAAATATCTGAATCACATTTTCACTAAATATGTGTGGAAACTGTTTGAAATTTCTTCGGGAGTGTCTGTTTAATGGACGTTAAAAGTCAGAAACACAATTTACTTTTGCAGTGCAAAAACACGTAAATTTTCAAGTCTTATAAAATTATGTTTAAGTTAATGAAAAAAAGAAGATATTTACATGCGAAGTTCGAACCTACAGACCACTTTATGCAAAGAAAAACAACAAAAAAACACGCTATCAACTTAACCACAGTAGGATGTGCACTTGTCATATCGTTGTTGCTAAGCAACGAGATAAAAAAATGGCTTTGCTGCTTATTGATAAATTAAAACAACGGTTTCGATTATCGATTATCGCTAATTATCGGGGGTATGCAGAGACAAAGCTTCCCAGTCTTTTAGACTAATGTTCTGTAAATTTTAAAGAACATTTGTTCAGCCGTTTTGGAGTCTATAAGGAACGAACTCACACACACAGACAAATTTGCATTTATATAATTGTGTGTATATATATATATTTATATATACATATACATATATGTATATATACATATATATATGTATATAAAGAGAGAGAGAGAGAAAGTTAGAGAGAAAGAGAGAGAGTTAAATGAAAAGGAGTAGAAAGAGAGAGGAGATAGAAGGTAAGAAAAAGAGATTATTATGAGTTTAGTACTGTTGTTGGCACCTTGGTTGTTGGTTTTATTATATTGTAGCCATTTTGCTTCAAATCCTTGTTTTAAACTCCAGAATGTTGAATTCATTTTCGATACGTTTATATATTCCGCATACAATTATCCTGGCAACGTTTTGTTCTTGAGAAACTTGAGAATTTAAACCGATTGGACTCAGAGCATTTACTTTTACTGGTTGCCTTTTTCATCCTGTTTCAACAACAAATTTCTATCTGAACGATCTGTGTTTATTAATAGTAGTTATATATTGTTTATTAATAGTAGTTATATATTGTTTATTAATAGTAGTTATAGTAGTGTTTATTAATCGCAGTTATAGTAGTGTTTATTAATCGTAGTTATAGTAGTGTTTATTAATAGTAGTTATATATTGTTTATTAATAGCAGTTATATATTGTTTATTAATAGCAGTTATCGTGTTGTTTATAAATAGCAGATATAGTAGTGTTTATTAATAGTAGTTATAGTAGTGTTTATTAATAGTAGTTATAGTAGTGTTTATTAATCGTAGTTATATCATTGTTTATTAATAGTAGTTATATATTGTTATTAATAGTAGGTATATATTGTTTATTAATAGCAGTTAGAGTATTGTTTATTAATAGCAGTTATAGTATTGTTTATTAATAGTTGTTATAGTAGTGTTTATTCATCGTAGTTATAGCACTCTTTATTAATAGTAGTTATAGTATTGTTTATTAATGGTAGTTATATATTGTTTATTAATAGCAGTTAGAGTATTGTTTATTAATAGCAGTTATTGTATTGTTTATTAATAGTAGTTATAGTAGTGTTTATTAATCGTAGTTATAGCATTCTTTATTAATAGTAGTTATAGTATTGTTTATTAATAGTAGTTATATATTGTTTATTAATAGCAGTTATATATTGTTTATTAATAGCAGTTATCGTATTGTTTATTAATAGCAGTTATTTTATTGTTTATTAATAGTAGTTATAGTAGTTTTTATTAATCGTAGTTATAGTAGTGTTTATCAATCGTAGTTATAGCATTCTTTATTAATAGTAGTTATAGCATTCTTTATTAATAGTAGTCATAGTATTATTTATTAATAGTAGGTATAGTATCGTTTACTTTTATATTCATCAGCTGGTAAGCTTGATATGCCATCTCATGTGAGATATTCCTTACGACCTTTTTTGTTACTTTACAGAAAGATTTACCGTCTTTGACTTTCATTGCATCCCAGCAGAACCATTAAGCAATATTTTCCTGCCATACGGATATTCTGATCATTCTTTACTGATGCTCCTTTGCAGTCTTAGGAGCCGGAATATTTCATACGTTTCAAACGTTCACAACAACGTGACATGTAATATATAACGTTTGGAGTTACTTTTCGGGTGGGTTCGTGTTCACAAGCGATTTTGGTCATGGATATATTTTTAAGATCACATCTATAAAAAAAAGTATTGCAGAGGATCCTCCCACACAGATTACGCGGCTCTTTCGTTTTCTGTTTTTGGTGTTGTTCGATTCTGTAAGAATATTCTTATTATATTAGTGAAATACATGGGCATTCCTACTAATTTTCTGTGTTCAGTGTTTATAACAATGAATGATTCAATGTTTTCACTTGTATGATTTTAGCCATCACAGTTCAAATAGTATATGATGTATATAATCTATCTTAAATCTGTCTCAAGTGTCGTATTAATCAAAGCAGGAACCTAGTTGTATTGTTTTCTTTATCTATTTTTAATCTCAGAGATGATTTGATTGGGTGTATG
>NC_136490.1:65841057-65881057 GCF_053919585.1 Euprymna scolopes | reverse complement strand
CATTTTATAGTTATTTATGAATTTCTATCATATTTAATATGTAATTCTTACTTACTCAAAAGTTTAAAATCCTAAATATTTGAATTTGTTTAATTTTCACAAGAGAATATAAACGTAGAGTGAAAATATAAAATATTAAAAAATCGACAAATCAATGGCAAAAATCATGGTCAACAGTCATGCGTATTGAAAGTACTATGGTTTAAAATAAATTGATTATAACGTAATGTTTGATTTTAGTAAAACATTCCTTGGTTTTCGCAGTGGAAGTTTATTTTCATTAACAGGAGTCGTGTAACGGCGTCTCCCAGGTAACTAATGCGTTAAGCGACAAAGAATACTAGAGTAGTAATATTGTACGCAAAAAAAAACATATAAATATACACATGGTTGTAAGTAATTAAGGTGTCTGAACTAGGATTCCTCAGTTACTATCGAAATATTACTATTAAATGCATGAATTTCGTTAACATGAGATAAACCGTAAGCTTATTTGATGTCAGCATACAAACGTGGCCGTTACTATCCTATTATGTCGAACTCGAGGTAAGTGAAATCCTGTGAACTTATGTGTATATATATATATATATATATATATTTATATATATATATGTGTGTATGGATATATATGTGTGTGTATATGTAAGTATATATATATATATATATATTTGTTTGTTTATTTACACACAAAGAGCATCGTGTTACACCATTATATATATATATATATATATATATATATATATATATATGTATATATAATGGCGTAACACGAGGCTCTTTGTGTGCAAATAAACAAACAAATAGAGCATTGTAAATGTAGCGGGCAAATGTTTTAAAAAAAAGGGCATTTGATGATATCGTTTACGAGCATCGGTCCCATTGGCCTGGGGGGGGGGAGAACTGATGCCTATCAACTAGATCTTAGTAGGCCTGATCCCTGGATTGGGATAGATACAAGTCTAGCCGCCGTGAAATGCTATGATACAGCGAAACAGTATGTGTTTTAATGACTATATATATATATATATATATATATATGTGTGTGTGTGTGTGTATGTGTGTGTGTGTTTAGTGTATATGAAGTAAACGGAAAAAGTAGGTTAGAGAATCTACATAAATCTAAAAGTGAATTGATATGATAAAATTTACCAGGAAAGCTAATTATAAGTGGTCCTAAATATCAGTATATTTCATAGAGTAACTATATTTTTATGAAATTGAAATAATATGTATAGAATTCTCGGGGGAAGGCAATGGAAGTCGTAGGGCATTTTTACGTACTCACCAATTTTCTGTGTCGTTATTTAAGCATGCTCTCAAGGTAGAATCAACGTCACATTTCAAATACATGTGTACGATTTAATGAAATTTTCATATCTTTAAGATACAAATTCAAATTGGTTTGGCAAATCTCAGTGTCTTACGACTTTATAAGGAACTTGAAACGCTAGGCATCAGTAAAAATATTGAATTTTTTTTTATGAATTCAATTTTCTCGAATGATGCATTCTGTTTGTCACACAATCAATGACGACACACAGGTTAGCTGATCGTTCTTTGGGAAGTAGAGTTGTAAATACTGTGCGAATCGCAAATTTCAATTTGCGATTATCTTTATTGTGTTTAACTTCGGTGACTGATTTAACAGTGCGTTTAATAAGGTTACATAGCTAAGCATACGTATGGACATTCGTAATGCATTTATTTTTAGCTTGTAAAATAAAGGAATACTCTTATTTCTTTTGCTTCTTTATTCTCACTCTCTTTGTTCAAATTTCGAATGAAATACGATTGGAAAAACTTTCAGAAGTATAACACGATATGCTATCAAAGTAAGAATGTCGATTACGAACGCAGATTTTGTCATGATAAATTATTTTGTTGACATAGTCGTTTAGCAGATTTCCTAAAGCGAAACCTCCTTTGCTTCCCCGGCGATGTGGACGACAGGAAAAGCGGTAAAACGATGCATTGGTTTCTAAATCGACTAGAACTGATCGAATCTGTATATTTTGTTGACTTTCAAAAGGAGTCAGGGGAACTGGGTGGTCGCCTAGAAAAAGCGCACCGAAGTTTGCCCGATCTACCGATGGAGACCTGCACAGATCAAAATCGCTTTGCACATTTTGAAGTCTGTCGTAAATCTTAAATGAGTTATGTAGATTTATAACACCGCACATGCGTAGAATAAGATGAACGGTCCCATCTAGATCTGTTACTGGCTGAAGAACGGCCGCGCGCGTAAAATAAGTGAAACAATAGAAACACTTATAACAGAACTTACAGTTTAACACACATCTTGCCAGTTTAATAGTCTTGCGAAGTAAATAACTTTCAAAACAACACGCGCATGCACGCACACACACACACACATACGCACACACACGCACACACCCACACATATGTGCGTGGGTGTGATTTATATTATAAATTATAGATCTGATCACCACCCAAAGAATGTTTTGTGTGCGTAATAATATGCAGTAATAGGAAGTAAAACTTTACATCTAAAAGATAAATAAATTTAAGTTTCTAAACTCCTTCATGCAGCGCAATGATGATCAGTTCTAAATAACAACATCCGTTTAGTATTTTCGAAACTTGTCTAGTGTTTTAACTGTTTTTTTTGTTTTTTTTTTTACATTTTACCATGCATTTGCTAATATTTATTTTTGAGATCATATATTTCGGGCAAAATCGAGTGGTCCTTATATATGTGTTATTGTATGTTTTAATCTATAGCAAGCGACTGCCAATTTTTCTTATTATTATTTTACGTTAAGTTTTTTTTTATGATAAGTTTAATTACTATTTCGCCATTTTGCATGAGGTAATTCATACTGTTTTATAGTATTCACAATAGGTCCAAACTATGTTAAGTGAGCGATTTAAATAACCCCAGTAAAATCTTACAAAAGAGCGAGCAACGCATGCAAGACAGCATGCTTGAATCAAAGTCTAGGTATTCTCAGAAGAATTTCGACTCCATATCCTCTGAAAATCTAGGCTCTCGTGATTTTTTAAGACTCTTCAATAGTGTTCTTAATAAAAAAAAAGTTTGTTATTCCTTGTCTTTTCATTGGTCTTCAGGTTATAATATCCTTTAAAAAAAGACCTTTGCTCGTTCTTTTGCTGATAATTCTTGTCTTGATGATCCTGGTACTCTTCTCATTCAAAAACAGATTACTCCTTTGACTGTCATTATCACCCAAAATGATTGTGTGCATTGTAAGATTCCGGTCCTGCTCCAATTCCTGTTTTCGTCTTTACGTTGCTCCTGAACTTTCCATTCTCTCGAAAGTATTATTACTGCAATCCTGTTTCCATTCTTGTTGGAAATAGTTGTCTGTTTTCCTCATCTTTAAAAATGATGGTGATCCGTTTGACCGAAAGAATATCGTCCTGTAAGTATTCGCTTACTTATTAGAAATGTTTGTAAACACTTGGTCAACGCTAGCTTGTTCACCTTCTGGAAATGCAGTACGTCTTTCCCAGTTTTTGTTCAACTAATAATCAAGTTATAGTCAAGTTATAATCATTTAACTGTTGTAACTGAACAAATCTGTCGATTTATTGTTAATTCTAGAAAGAGTACATACATTAGGCTTGGCATTTCGAATTTCTACAAGTAACTGTAAATTTATAGCACGATCAGTTTTTTTCGATAGTTGTGCCAAATCATTATACGTTAGTATGAAAGCAACTTACATTTGAGTTCCATTAAGCAATGATCATTGTTTATTCCAGGTGTTGATTAAAAACAAAATCTTCGAAAGTTTCCTATAATCTCCGCACACTCTAAGTATAGTTTTAGTTGGTGATCTACCATTTCGATCTTTCCACAATTTTTTACCCTAAACAAAAATATATACTTGTTCTAGCCGAGGATGCATATATGGGTACATCTGTTTTGGGATCTGTACAATCTTATTTCTATTTTAATCTACGCGTGATAGTTTAACGTTATTTGATTTGCGAGTAAGTTTCTGCAGTCGAGGATTTTCATCACCATCCTCATCAACATTATTATTATTATTATTATTATTATTATTATTATTATTATTATTATTATTATTATTATTGTCATTGTTGCTGTTATTTTTATTACTTCTACTACTAGTACACATTCCACTACCGAGAGTTAAGCATTTTATATGTTCGGCCTAATAATCTCAATCCACATAAAATTAAATAATTACATAGATATCGCCAGCCCTGCTGCGAAGGGTATTAACATCCTCTACCGGAATAGAACATTCTTACGGTACTGATCAAGAACCTGGCCCAATGTCTGGTCTTCATCTTTCGACAGTTTACGGTAAGCAGCCGTAAAAAGGTGATGCAAATACTGTCAGACGATAAATTAGAAAATTCTTAAAACAAAAGTATAACACGAGAACATATTGTAAAAATGTTTAAAAAATGTGTTTTAAATAGAAACAACAAGGAATAAAAATAGTTTTATTTTACGGAGAATACGTATAAAGTTCAATAAAATCAGTTCATGCATTTTTCTTTTGTTTTTGTAATGGGGAGAACAATTGTTTTTATGGAAACAACTATACTCGAAAACAATTCCATATTCTAATATTCTTTTTATATACTGTGGGGGGCAAAAGTGTTTGCAAAACGTATATACTGATAAATTTATGCTTCAATATTTTCCGATATAATAGCCATGTTAATCATTGCAGCTCGGTCTCGGAGTAGGCCATAGACTGAACCTTCTTGTCACAGGCATAAAATTTCAACCAGATGCTGCAAGCAAAGACCACATATGGGTAAAACCCCACATATAAGACCATAACTGTTGTAGCAACCAGTTGCTGGTCAATGTAGGAGAAACCCTCCATACCAGTCAGTTTGCTATTTGGGGGGATCGTGCCAGAGTGCCTCCTTGGGGGAGCTGGGTTCCCTCTCCACAATTCAAAACGACCTCGTACATAATTTGCTTAGTGGGGAATCAAATAAAATCAAGCTATGTAAATCATTGTTCGATATGTAAATATATAAAGTAAAACGGAAACCTAATACTCATATTCTGGGGGAAAATGTGGATTTGGAAGAAATATGGGCTATAATAGTTCGCAATACTCATTTATTACAAAATAGATAGCATTTTTAAACAATATTTAATTTGAAATATTGTGGCATTATGATAATAGTACCATATATAGATAACATATTACAAAAGAAAATCACAGTTTATGCTCAAATAACAATTAATAAAACAATACAAATTTTTCATGCGCTTTCCTCCATTCTTAATCAAATCCATCAGCATCCTATCAACAGAGGATGCTAATGTGTGCACTTGTTGAAATGTGATTTCAGAAGATACCTCATAAATCCTCTCTTAAACGCATTTTTTACTGCTGAATTAATGCCCGTTTTCGTAAACCTTCCTCTCCAGAATCAACCAGAGGTTCTCTATCGGATTCAAATCCGGTCTCTGAGGTTGCCAATACATCAGACATTCACAAGGGATCCCTGGACTGAAAACCAAGCTTTTGTCAACCGAGAATCGTGGCTTGGGACATTGTCTTGGTGAATAATGAGATTCTGGTTGACAGCATTATTTGGGGATTTAAACCAGGGCAATACATTTTGATTTAAAAACTTGCAGTAGTTCACAGAATTCATTTTGACCTCTTCAGGGACAAAGAAAAGGGCCAAGAATCTCACTAATAATAATCCCAGCTCAGATTATCCTCCACTCCTCCTTGTTAACGTCTGAATCGCAAGCCTGGGCTATTGACTTTAAGGAGCCATTTCTTGGTTCAACCGTAGAGACGGTCGAATGTTGCTCTAGCATCGTCATTCCAGAGAACATTTTGAAAATGGGTGTTCAAATATTTAATGCCCCATGCAAGTCACTTCTGATAGTTTATATCACCGAAAGTAGGACATCTTTTTTGGTGTTCTTCCGTCCATTAGTTGTTTCAAAATCCGATTCGGGTCCTTTTTAGAGATGCCAGACATTCCTGCATGGTCGAAAATAGCTTTGCTTGTGCGTTTTCTAGCACATTCGTCTTGATTTTTCTCATATCTCGTGGTTAAGTCACCTTTGATCCGCCACTTTTTTCCTTCCTTCTTTGCCGTCAACAAAGAAACGTTTCAAAGTTCGATGATCTCGCTTCAATTTTTTTTTAAATTTCTAATGTTGAGTTCTTCGCGGCAAGTAATTTAACAATTCCATCTTTCTCACTATTTGTTAACATCATGCGTTTAGCCATTATTAATAAACTTAGGTTACCTGCATACATTTTGGACCACCTGAAAAGAGAAAAATGTGTACCAATAAATAAATTCTGTTTTTTTTTCTTCTTAAAATGCAGTAATGAAAATAAATAGAATAGCAATTAGCAAACGATGAAAGAGGTGAAACTAAATAATAAAGCAGAAATAATAATGAAGTATAGAAAAAATAGGTCTGCAAACTCTTTTGACTCCAACAATTTATACACATTCATTATTAACCCCAGCATTGATTATTGTTGCCGATCCTGGGCTAGTGAATCACCCACACACATTTTTTTTCGTAAAGTTGCAATTACATCTACTTTCTTTAAAAACTTCTATTTGTACTTGAGTTTTTGTGCACAAATGGTCGGAATGCATTCTGCATTTACGCAACTGCAACTACACACGTTGAAGCAAACCATCAGGGGAGGGCGTGGCTTGCTATAGGATTCTATTGCGAAGGAATGTGATCCAATACCTACCAAGTGCATACACTTGTCACGCCACCTAAGAGTTGTATACGCGTATTTGTTGTATAAGTAATTCGACAGACTGTTTGCTTTTAAAACTTTCTCTGGAAAAAAACTAGGGCGGCCTTAATGACGTTGTGATCATTCGATGCAAATAAATCTGCCTTACCTGGTTGATCTCATGTCTTGGATGTAGAGTTTTCCAAACACCATAGGGCTTTCTAGTCTAATTCTCGAACTTCTAACCATTCTGATTCCCTCCATTCACCCCGTTTTCCTTCGTCCATACAATCATGCATGGATGTAAATGTAATGTGAACGAATACCTTGCTTTCATCTCCATTACCTAGGTTTCCCCCATATAAATATGTAACCTATATTAGCATCCCGTTTTTTTTACTTATTGTGAATGCGATTGTTTAAACTATATGTTTTAGACAAATCCCAAAGATTGCTAGTTAATACGAAATAATTGCGCAATGAAACTGACCGGTGATCGCTGAGAAATGGCATTAATAATGTAATATATATATAGCATTGTATAGTAAATACTATTGATGGAATGATACCAATATTTTTCCGATATCAAGAAAATTGCCGATTTTGTGTAAAATTCCTGATTCCGATTCTAAAACGTCTACAAATGTAGGAATCCACTTTTGAGAGAGTGTGCGGATTTAACACAGGGTTTTTACTTACTAATATCTAGATCTAAATGTTCCTTTGAATTTTTACAAACTTCTTACCTTTTTCAAATCTAAAAACTTATTATTGGATCTTATATTCATTTTTACTGAGGATTGCGATAAAACACAATTTAATTAAGTAATAAAATATTTTTGGAAATCAGAAATGACGCTATTTTTTATATCGATACTGATTTTGATATCTCAAACGTTATGGTTATTTTGACTCCTGATTCAGATTAATCGTCTAGCGATTATCATAAACCATTAATCATCAATTATTCCAAATAAAGTTCCAGCTAATAAATAGAAATGAATCCCAATGTACGAGACGTGGTTCACACATAGTCAAGATAAAACTACTAAATTATAATTAAGAAATATCAAACACTTGTACCATGTGCATCAAAGTCAATCAGTTAAATACATTTTTGAATCAGCTAGCCTTGTTATTGATTTTTTTTCTATTTTTTCATTAATCAGACACTGTTTTATAGTATGTTAGTCTTCCCTTTGTGTACAATTAGGGCGTGAAATCATTCCGAACGGTTTGTCTCTGAATAGCTGACCCCGCTAGGATAATTGTGACGCTTCTGTGAATAGTTAATAGTTTTGTTTTTTTTGTTGTTTTAAAACGGTTTCTACTTTCGCTAGAGTTGATAAAAACAACTATCCTGTCTGGAGATGACGGACAAGATAATGTCTAATTATACCTTTAATCTGTTTGTTTTTCTTTCCTTTTCCTTGTTATACCCCCTCTGCACCTCCCTGTATAGGGTGAGGCGGTCAATGGTCCATTGAGGTTACTTTACGATTGTAGCCAAAGTAATCACTTCAAGTGTTCAGACTTCTTCGGCGGGCTTTATAGAGTCAATCTGTATCACTTCAGTCAAGCGGAAAGAAAAGGTGGTTTATACGTCTGTCTTCTCTAATGTCATATTTCAGAAGATTCGTGATTAGTGGGTTGATGGTGAATTGTATCTACATACGAAATGAATCTCTCCATCAAAATGAAAAACTGATTATTGCTGCTCACCAGACTGGATAACCGAGTAAACGTATTTTCTCTGCGGGCGTTGGTTGGTTATTGGCTCTGTGGGGACGTTAATTGCTTGCTGGTTTATTTGCAGAGGGTGATGCCGGTCGCAATTAGAAGCGGTAATGCCTTGTCGGTCGGATTTATTAGTATTATTTTTGCAGCATATTCACTAGAATTTGCTAATAACGTCCGTAAAAGAAATATAAATGAACTCTTCCAAAAGCAAACTGATGATCATGATTACGGATGATAAATTCAATATACTAAATTTGTTGAAGGACCTGGATTTATTGAGCTATTATAGCTGTTGGAATTAGTTATATCTGGCAGTATTATAAGGCATTCACATATTTTATATACCTAAATGCCGACATCTTATAATGATTAATAATATACATGTTTTACATAGGTCATTGTTGGGAATAATTGTACAATTGAAGTTAACCACTCCAGCATGGCCACTGTATCATGTAATCTGAAATTGGAAACTGTTGTTTTTCATTACAAATAGTCGTTATTTATCATTTTATTATCTAAACATAATTTCTAATCGACACTATATGTCCTTCCAAAGTCGTTTACACTTACTAAACGTCGTGAAGTCGTGTATTCTAGTTATTTAGGTACTTTAAAACACTAATACTGTTACGACTTTATCGGTATACTTTTAAGTTTTTAGTTTTTTGTGGGGGGGGGATTTTTTGCCTCCTCCCCATAAAAAGAGGGTGCACCGGTAAATTCACTCTTGTTCGTCCGCACTTTTCTTAGCTAAATCTTGATTTTTTTTTAAATTTGGAACAAATATGACTAAAAAAGTTACAGAACGGATTTTCCGGAGAACACTCCTGCTGCTTCTCAGGTTAAAATGGCTAAAATTGACACTTTTGTGCTTATTAAAAAAATTAGATTTTTATAAAACTTCCTGAAAAGTTGTAACTAACGGATTTCTATATAATATTGTTTGCCTATACTTCGCGATCACTCTTGTGTGAGCCCAAGGGGCTCTTTTAGGGCTAATAAAAACACTCAATTTTTGGGGACCATTTTACTATATTTGTCCAAAATTTTCTGTGTATATATTTAGCAGTTTAGTATGGTGCTGAACTCAAATTTAAATATGTTAAGGCCTTGAGGACTTTTGGGGCTAAATGGTATAGTATAGTTTAAATAATCCAAATAATACAAAATAGTTTAGATAATCTAACAATCTTTTATGACAATTAAATCTTATTGAAAAAGACTTTCTTGATCAGCTAATATTGTACAATCCAATCTCTAATAAAGAATGATAATACTATATAAAGTATAAACTATATAATTGAATAAAATTGTATACTCCCACGGTTCCGACTACGTCAATGCAATCATTTGTACGTTTGGCATCCGAAGGACCCCGAGAAATCCACAAATCTACATTTTTATATTGTTTTCTTTTTTCAAGCTTGAACGATTTTAATTGCCATAAAATTAAGATTGGAACTCGTCTATGAACGCAAGATCAACGAATAAAGTTATCTATCGCAGCTTTGCAATGTTTCAGAACCTAAAGTTACCTGTTTCTCTAAACATTTGCTTTGGTTATTTCACTGTTCTCATCGCAGGTTCATAGCACTTTTAGTTTACTAGACACAACTTTTAAATGTAGTCTCTTCCAGTTCTGCGGACTTTTTCGTAGGCCGTAAAACCGCAGCAGAACTTCTTCTAGTAACTGTACATTTTATCATTATTTAAATACGACATGCTTGACTGAGCTTTAATATATGGGACTTTACTTTAAGCCATTTCCATAAAGTAGTCGTCTTTTTACGAAAACGAATTAAACCCGTATTCTATTCCCCAGTGGATCTAGTACCAGGTTAAACATCCGCGGTGATAACTTATTCACAAACTTGTATTTAAAACCTTGATACGGGGTTATTTTCCTAGAGATTATAACCTGGTGCTCTTTAACGAAAATGTCAATAGACGGTTATCTAGAGGAGGTTTAAAAATATCCGAACTTGTTTTTGACACTTATTACACGTATTAACATGGATCTACGAGTGTCATCTTGACTTGATTTGTGCTGATCCCTTATAAGTAAGAAGAAACAACTATTATTTACAATAATATCTTTTTAGAAAAATGTCATACAACTCATTGTTATTACGATTTAGTATTACGAAGCCGGTGCGTATATTAAATGTTATCAAAAATAATACAGTTCATTACTTCCACCGTATTTTTTGCAAATTTACAAATTAATTAATGTGAGGATGTATGAAGGTATTTTTATCTTCTATAAGTTTCTTTTTTAGAACTACCTGCCCGTGAAAATCTCTACAGCACGTCTGCTCTCCAGTTGACTGCGACATGGTCGTTTGAACCGCCCCTTTGAATAATCATATTCTACATAATTTTCTCCGTTAGTGATAATTACGCTGTCACCTCACTGACCTCACTGACCGTGTTACACTAATTAAGTCTTATCCTCCAATGGCTTTCAGGCATTGATAATTGATACTGAATGCATCTTGAATACAATACATTTTTTTGTTTATAAGCCCTACTTTCATTCATGCTTGCGTAACAAACTAATCGAAAGTTTATATCAACGTTTGTGAAAGTCTCGCTGAAAATCCATAAAAGGTTTATCGGCTCACTTTTGTTTCGCGCGTTTTAGACTATTCGTAAATTGCATTTATGCAGACAGGAATCCAAGACCAGCACGTTGGTCACATGTGTGAGGGAGGCAGGCGCGACGTTGATAGACGGGCATCCAACAGGTTTCCTCTCTTCAATTTCTTCATCACCGAATAACTCAGGTACGTAAACCAAAGTAGTTTACGACTACCCACTACACATCGACGTCTAACCCATCGCTCAGTTTTCTTACGTGCAAGATTTTGCTCTGAATCACGGGCAGAAGTAATTCGGGGAAAAAACGCTTTTACATTTTCTTTCAACCTGTTATCGGTTTTTCTCTCCTGAAGTCCTCTATAGAAACTAATGAACTTGCACAGACTCGAAACTGTTAACTTTTCCTATTAATTCTTTGAACAAATGCTGTTTGTTTCGGCTTGAATTTACTTCGGTTTTTCTTTATTCCGGCAGCGTTCTGAAAAAAACAGAAAAGACAGTAAAAGTAAACGCGCATGCATACAATCAAAAACAGGCACATACATTTACAGACATATATCAAATTTATATATATATATATATATATATATATATATATATATATATATATATATATATATATACATACATTTGTGTATCTTGTGTAATGGTGCAGATGTACCTATATATGTATATGTAGAGAAAAGGAGAAATAAAGCTTTACACTTGTCTCTTTGTGTTGCCAGTGTATATACACATGCGTTTTTTTGTATACAAGTGTATGTACGTCCTGTGTATAATGACATATGTGTTTTTACATGGGGGCAAGCAAGCTCCTCGGGGATAAGGGTTATTACGTGTACAATAATCAATGGCATAGTATCGTAGTAATCGTTAGTATTGGAGATTTGATAAAGTGTCTTACTTAAGGGGGCCATTCATTAGGAATTTGTTTACGTTGGACTTGAAGACATCCAAGTTGTAGTCAGGTGGGAAACAGGCAGACGGAAGAGTGTTCCACTGGCGTGCACTTCTAAAAAAGAAGCTTTGTTCATGGAATCCACTTTTTGATTTAGGCACAGATAGTGAGGGAAATTACTGACAGTGGTTTCAGCCAGATGAGTGTTTATCATGAAAGATTGGCGAGAGGTGACTAACGATTGGAGCTCAGACGAGCACTTGCCATGGAAATAAGGATACAACAAAGACAGGCTCGCAACGTCTCTTCTGTGAGAGAGACGTTGCAGGGAAGAGAAAAGGGCATCCGCCACTAAGTCACGAAATATATTTTGTACTCTGTCAATGCAGAATAGGCTCTTTTTAGCAGCTCCAGCCAGATGTGGCAGCAGTACTCCATGTTTGAACGAACTTGGCTTTTGTACAGATAGAGAATTGCATCAGTAGTTAGATATTTTATGAAACGGTAGAAGGATCCCGCCATTTTCCCAGCCACATGGTCAACAGACTTGCTATACGTGTTCCATTTTAGATCAGGGGTAAAGGTAAAACCCAGAAGCTTGTCAAAACATGGAGCCTCCCCAAGACGGGAGCGATCCATTTCAATTGATGCCATATGGGGATCAGAGCGTTGATGATGTAAAGATAGGATCTTGGTGTATGTTACTGGTATGCTTATAAGTGCATAAATGCGTTTTATGTATCAGCATAAATATGATATATATATAAATATATATATATATATATATATACATATATAATTTGGTTCATTTTCATTAATAAAATTACTATAACCTGCTATGCTTTAAGAATATACTATTTCATTTCTTTCCCTCTTCTTTTATATTCTTTCTATTATTTTTATTTTTCTTCGGCGTCCATATTTTATGTTTTTATTTTGTATTCGGTTTCAATTTTCATTAAATAACTGACCTTGAATAAGACCAGAATTCTCTTGTCGCTTGACGATGTCTTTTGAGACAGAAAGACTAAATTTATTGTAGCGACTTACGATATGTTGTTTACCTAAATTAAATAAAGTAACGTATTGCTTCATCTTAATTGAGCACTATCATCGCCATCGCTAACAGTCAATATATATATATATATATATATATATATATATATATATATATATATATATATATATACTAGCATGGATACCCAGCGTTGCCAGAATTGCCAGGGTCGATATAAAGTTCGCTTTAGCCACACTTGCTATACTAAGAATATTGAACAGTTTTTCCTTATTATATGTCAACCCCATCGTTACGCCAACAAAAATTTCAAAAATAAAAGAACGAATGAAAACAGGAAAATGTAATCCCCCATCCGCCTAAATAAGAAATACGTGACAAACTCCCCAGCAGATCTTTCGGCAGAAGGGATACGAAGAGAAGTAATTCTCCGGATATTGAGCACCTTTTTCTGACTACATTCCAGCTTAAGCGAATTTATTTTATGTTACCTCAATCCAGAAAGATTTGTTTTTACGGTCTGGTGCAACGAAAACAAACTAAATAATTCAGTTTCAAAAATACCAAAGTAGAATTTGTGTTGGCCGAATGTTTATGTTATAAAAATGATGAGTTATTACTTATTGCGTTATTAAAAGAAAAATAAATTAGTTACAATGTAAAAAAAAAAATGTGAAGAAAAAAAAAGCTGGTAAAACAAAGTAAATGAAAGTTTTTTTTGTGTGTTTTGTTTTAAATAAAGAATCGTAGTTGAATTGAATTGTTTATTTATTTTAAACTAAAAACGATTCACTGGACCACAACGTTAATTGCGAAATCACGGAGATTATTTTATTTAAACTAATTCCAAAAGTAATGCTTGAAAGTGTTCAGTTTTAATAATCGCCGAAAAAGAAAACGAAAAAAAGAACACCGTTCCTGCCTAAGGGAAGTAACGCAAACCGATTCATAAAAAATCGATGTTGGTAAAATAAAAAAAAATTAAATTAAGTTACCAATATGAATCAAATTTCAATAATAAACTTTAATAGAACAATTAAAATAATCCATTCACTATAAACAATAACTAATACAATTAGTTTAATTAATTTGATAAAGTCTATTTTCCTTAATGTAATATGCAAATGACGTCACCTCTTTAATCTTATATTTTGCAAGAATCATAGTATATATGAATAATAAGATACACTAATCGATTTCTGTATATAATAATCAACTTGTGAACAAACAAACGAAGGAATACGAATATATATATATATATATACATATATATATGTATATGTATAGACATATATATATATATATATATATACACTCATACACATAGGAACTTATATATAGGCTTATATATACACCCGTATATGTATATATATATATATTAGTTTTATATGCAAGTTCCTTTCTTTTGAACATTATAACGGTTAACTAAAGTTGCCCGCCTGCGTGACATCAAGAAAATTTATTTCTCATCACACCTTTTAACAGTTGGCATTAACCATATTAATTAAAACATCTGGATTTTAAGAAAAGTTTTACTTTTTTTCTCCAGATCGAATCCTGCGAGTTGTTTTGACGGTTACCTTCATACTGATGATTTCGAGTGGAAGAACAGGAAAAACAAATAAAAAAGTTTAAAAGTTTGATACTACGTAAGCCCCGCTGCTAAGTGTCCATAACTTTATATAAAACCATATGCATATACTGGCCTTTATAGTAAGTGGAAAAGTTCATTCTCATCAGTAAGGTTGACACTATAATTATATTCAAATTATAACAACAATACAGTGATAAAACTTTAAACATTACTGCTACTGTCGTTAGGTAGAAAAATATATCTTAGAAAATTTCCTAAAAATCATTGCATACAATTCACATTATTATAAAACAAGGATATAGTTAAAACTACCATATAAGTTAAAGTAAATGGAAAATAAATTAATTAAAATTCTCTAGAACATAAATTTGATAGATGAAATCAGTGGAAAGACTATTGTTGGTACGAATAATTTAGTAATTTATGCGAACGTTTCATTATATATATATATATATATATATATATATATATATATATATATATATATATATATAAAGCTGAATGTGTGGGGGTGTGGGTGTTTGGTCACGAATAGGCTCCTATATGGTTGAATATTTTAAAAAACTGATTACATATAATGATAGAAGAGTAATCTAGACACAGGAATGGGTATGTTTGATCTGACAGAACGGTGGTTCATTAAAATTGTGGGGTCTGCGTTCGCGCCTGCTCTACAAAGTATGGAAATAAAAAATTAAAAAAAGTGTACAAGTGTTTTTGATAAAGATTTACACAAGAACACTTTGATAAGTATGTTTTCACTTTAATAGGGATGGTATAATAAAATTGTGGGGTCTGCGTTCGCGCCTGGCTTTCATAGAGTGGAAATAGGCACAAAGTTTAATAAAGAATTTTCATATCTATCTGCGTAAGTATACTTTGATAATTATGTTTCAGTTTGAAGAAATATGGTATAATAAAATTATGGGGGATTCATTCGCACCTGGTGTCCATAGAATGGAAATATGTCACAAAGTTTTACAAGGTTTTTTTAATATAGATCCACAGCGTATTGTGATAAGTGTTTCAGTGTGAACAGGTATAGTATAATAAATTATGGGGTTTATCTATTTTATTTTTACTTTCATCATAATTTGCTTTGGTTTTGATACCCCCAAATTCGACCAAAATTTACAACCCTTACTTTCCATAACTTATCATACTTTCATAAATCAGAGTCCATTTTCTGTAGGCTGTTTTAGAACGCAGTCAAAGACGGGTACTTTTGCTAGTATATTTATATATATATATATATATATATATGTTTGTGTATATATATCGATAGATAGATAGAGAATAGATAGAGATATATATCGATAGAGAGAGAGAGAGAGAAGATAGTGATTAATAGATAGATAAATATATAGATAGATCGAAAGGAAGATATTCTCTTTCAGCACATTAAAATTAAGAGTATCACATAAGACAGTATGATATGTATGATAAAGCTAAAAATTAGACTGATATCTACAGATCAACTAGGTAAACCAATATCTATATCAAATAACGTATTTTATAACTACTATTCTTAGGTGATTATTTATAGCGTACGTATGTGTCTATTTATATATATATATATATATATATATATATATATATATATATATATATATATATATATTAATAAGGTTAATCTATTGCTAGTCTATGCAAGGCAGAAGATAAAACTCATTACAAAGGCGAATGATGTGCCAAATTACAAGGTACCATATTATGTCGCTATTGGGCAAACGTCCAACATGATTAAAATCAAGCAACAATTTCGTTTATAGCTGAGATGCATATTAAAGTGAAGTAAGTGCGACTGACACTTTTCCACGAAAAATTCAACCAATTAAAAGTTTTAATCAGCCGCGCTGTATCTGTCCTTTATTCAAGTTATACCGACCAACCGACATCCACAAGACTTACACATTTTTTTAGCATTATGGAAAACGAGTGAACCAAAATTTTAAATTATTTCGTCAAGAGACAAAAAGAAAATATAAAAGGGGAAAACATAAAAGCAGAATGTAATAGCGTTGTTGATTAGATCATGATGAAATAACTGTCAATGTCAGAAGTCATACTTGGAATAATTAAGACATGAATCTTATACAGATGACAAAATGAATAATACAGCACGTCGTTTGATGTATCGCTCAATACACACACACACGTATATATACATATATGTAAATATGTATATATATATGCATAGATATTTATATACATATACATGTAAATATATATAATCTTATTAATATATATATATATCTGCATATGTATATTTATGCATAGATATTTATATGCATATACATGTAATTATATATAGTTGTAAGCATTTATATATATATATATATATATGTATATGTATACATGTATATGTACTTTTTGGTTAAATCCATTAAGTTAATCATGTGCGTTGGGAGTCAGATTTATAATTAGGTAAATCAGATTTCGTTCTGAAATATCTAGAAGATAATCAACATTGGCAGAGACTCCAATTATCCTCCAGTTCATGTCACATATTTCATTATATTAATATCACACATACACACACACACAAACACATATATATATATATTAATAAAGAGAGATTATATTTTACTTATGTCTATATAATGTTCGTCAACACAGCTGAAGTTTTAACCTGCTCGTCTTTAAAACGTCGATGTTTGTGCTGATGTAAGCACAACTTTTACTCATCATTGTATTTGTACGTGCTTGTACGTGCTTGATTCTGCTGATCTATTTATTTCTCATACTTGTAACATTTTCTCTCTCTTATTTACAACCTAACAACATGTACGAGGGATGTGGCTCATTTACTAGGGGTCTTTACCCCTGTCATTATCCTCGATTAGGGCTAAGAGTTCTCATACAGGTATTTAAAGGTAGAGACCACAAAGGTGTTTCTTAAGTTATGAATCACAAAATGAAATTCTGTTGGCTAAACCTTACACTTTATTAAACTTATTTCCTTCAATAAGTACAAGAAACCTTCTCTATCACCAATAGCAAAGGCCAAAAGCACATTGCCTGAAAGTACTTGTTATAAACTCCTCGGCTTTACGTTCACAGGGAACATGAGTTGGAACAGATATATTGAGAGCATTGCCAAGACTGCAGCGAAGAAGGCGGGTTGTCTCTACCGTGCTAGGAAGCTACTTACGCCTGAAAGTATCCTGTACTGCTATAAGGGCACCATTCGCTCATGTATGGAGTACTGTTGTCACATTGTGGTTGCTGCATCTGCTACTAGCCTCTCACTCCTGGACAGGGTTCAAAAGAGAGTCGCCAACATTATAGGTCCTGAACTGTCTTTTAAGCTTCATCCTTTGTCCCATCAACGAGATTTTGCATCTCTCTACCTGTTCTAAAAGTATTTTAATGGTGAATGTTCTGGCGAACTACAAGTACTTGTGCCCTCTCGACGTAAATACTCGACAAGCAGTTAAATCCCACACCTACACAATAGAGACCCCTAGGTGTAAGAAAGCCTTCTATTCCAAAAGTTTCTTTCCAGAACTGATAGACTTTTGAAGTCCCTTTCGGAATCCTGCTTTCCCAACTGTACTGACATGCAGAAGTTCAAGTGTTATGTGAACAGAAATCTTGTTGCCCATCTCCTTCTATAACTTATGTTCCCTATAGTAGCCTCCTATTCAAAGTGGTACTATGCCTTATTTGGGGTGAAAATCTTATTTTTAAAAAAGTACAGTGTGTACCTTTCCAGGTATGCTAATCAATATTTTTGTTATTTCTATTCTCCGTGACCATTCATGATATTCTAATGTGTTTGTTGTTATTGTCAGGCAATTGATAACTGTTTTATTTTTCTCCTCTGTTTTAGGAATGTCAGTTCTTTTAATTTCATTTTGTTTTTCATCCATAATTATAATTATATCTGCGTTGTGTTATACAATTTAACCTTAAATACATCGTCATTATCTGGTTATGTGGTTAGGTTTCAACACTTGATTCTCTCTGGAATGGTTCAGCGGTTTTCATCCACATCATGTTTTTTTTATATCGTCAACCATATTTGAGTTGTAATTGTTCTAATCTTTTACCAAGTTATTTCGGAATTGGTTCTACTGATTCTCTTGTAATACTACTATTGTTTTCGGATTGGTTCGGTTTGTGTGGCATTAGTTACATTAGTTTACAAAAATCCTCATCGCAAGCATATCAATGGATTTTAGTTTACAATTTTATTATCAATCAAATATAATTATATGCGTTTCGCATCTTATTTTGCTTTTCTGGTCTTTGTCTTCCTCGTTTCCTCGCACTTCGAATATCCTGTTTTGACGTTGGTTTTAAAATGTTCCGCATGCTGGATTACGTATTTTTCTCGCTCGATTATTGCGTCGTTCCTGTAGTCTTGTGTCCATGTATATCCTACTCTCACTTTTTCCTATTTTTATAGAGTCAGTCAGTGTCGTACTTTAGGCAGAGTGTATTGTGCATGGCCGTCGAGTTCACAGGAAACATCCGAGTATTGTAACGCGCTAGATCTTCCTTGATTATAATTAACACTTGCGCAATCCTAAAACTCTTGATTATTCATATTCAATGTAAAAGTATGTAACCAAATGGTTCGGCGTAAATAAATGAGATAAAAACAAACCAAAAACCTGAAGAAAATTAAAGACAAAAGAAACCAGACTAGAAATAGAGTGCTATTACGAAAGCATCCAGTATTTACTCATTAAAGCATTATCACTAATTTCTGTAATAGATTTCAAAACTTCCTGTGTATAGACCATTTGCTATTCATACATTATGAATTGCCTCCCGTTACGTGATAAGCCGTCATTAGCATTAAATATCACGAGAAGCGCTTAATTAGTACATGATTTACAGTATTTCCTCGTGTTGTAATGATTAACGCATCCGACTAGTGTGGTCATGTCATCGAATCTTCGAGTATATATTATTTAATTGAAATTCATTAAGGAGACGAGGATTATTTATTAATTTATTTATTGTGCACTATTATCCTCATCAACTAAAACAATAACTAAAAAAGATGAGAATAATAGTCTGCAATAAATAGATTAATGAATCTTATCGTAGTCAGTTACGTTGATCCGCCGTATTGACGATGGAACACGTCCTCTTGGATCACTAGTTCACCTATATATATATATATATATATATATATATATATATATATATATATATATATATATATATATATATATATAATTTTATATATATATTTATATATATATAAAATTATATATATGTATATATATATATATATATAAAGTGGTAATTAGTAAAACCTGAAGAGTGTGCTGACTGCTTAGCTTTGCCCGAGCGTACAATAATTCATAATATTTGGGTTCATGCAGAGTGCGCATGTATTGTTATAGAATCAATCCTCTATTGAATAATATGTATTTTCCGAGGAAAATTTTGCTTGGTGGAATAATTCGCAAAAAAACAAAAAATTAACAAATAATAATAATAATAATAATAATAATAATAATAATAATAATATTAATGTTGTTCATAAAATTCCGTCTATGTTTGTTTACAAAATCACGTCAGCTGATATTTGGGTTTACCAATACATGCTGTGAAACAATCACTTCTGTTCAATGTTAGGTTTGAAAATATGCAAACAAATGATTTGCGGGAATTTTATGTGATCCCTCGTCTTTTATCTTAAACTGAACTCATTAATAAAAAAGAAATTAATATGAAATGTTTATGTACACCCGGATTAAACAGGGGAGCATTCCCCCTGTAGTCGAATGCACTACCACTGTGCTATATCTTCAGATTCTAAAACAAAATCTGTTTTTTTTTTTCAATCTTTTTAGAAGAAATGATTTGCTTCAATTTTATATCACCCTTGACGGTATAACGTAAAAATAATAATGTGTTTATCTATAACAGAGAAAGGCTATTTTTAAGATCGATTTTATTTCGATTTTCGATACTTATGGGATGAATTGCTGTACCAAACCGATCTAAACACACTGCCAGCCATATAACTTGCATTTGCGTGAATTTGTCTCAGCTCAGCCGTTTCGGCACATACGAGGACGGAAATGACACACACACACAAAGTGACTTTTATATAATAGTAGAGATATATGCATGTATCAATAGGATTATTCAGAGATATGCAGTGTCAGACCACACATAAAATCTTTACTATTTATTTTAAAACAGTTATTGTAATTAAGAATAATATTTGCTTACTTTTATTAAAGTAAACAGATATTATTCGTAATAATATTATTTTAAGTCAAAGTGTATGTATCTCATTCATGTATAGTAAGCTTTGAATTGCCAATTTAAACTAACCAGAATATGTTATTAAAAGCCTTCATATAGTTTATTGCTCAAATCTATGAAAATTTTTCTAACTCTACAGTAGTAAGTTTTCTAGAGTTGGTTCTGGTGAGAAGATTGCGAAATACTGGTAAATCGCGACCCCAATTCGTCCAATATCACATGACTATAAACTATAGATTATAAACATGTGCGCATGAACTTAAGTATATGTAAGAGTACAAAAGTTCTCTAGAAGTATAGTCGTCATCAAAATTCTATCAAAACTCATTCATAAAAGGTAGTAATATTTCTAAATAACCAAGAACTGACACATAGGCAAACCACTTCCTGCCATATATATATGGGTATAAAACTAGAGTCCAAAATGTCACTAAGATTTTTAAAGCAAAACGTGAAACCCGACCTCCACCGATCACTAACTTCCCCAGGACATGCATGTCATTAAACTTCGTTTCTTTTTTTTTTCAAAAATCCTACGTGAAATCCTTGGTGACTTAATGTGTAAATGAACATGGTATACTCAATATGATTAGAAGTCGGCGTAGCTTATAAGTCGTCACGTCGTACTAATTGCCGCAAGGTATGATGTACAAATTACATGCATTTAAAAAGAATGAAATCTTGCAATACAATACTAAAGCGCCACATAAAAATGATCATATTAACATGTTATAAAATGTTCAATGAATGAGATAAAACGACTCGTTTCATGTGACTAATTTACTTTTCAATCTTTTCAGGGATAATCGAAGTATGCACTTGTTGACATTCAGCGTGTCCGTTGATCGAAGGGCTGACAAAAGACAAGTAAGAAAAGAGAAGCAAACACCGAGAAGACAAATTCTAATAAGCCCCGCTGACCGATCACTCTGTTTGCCATGAGAGATATCACAGTCATTTTATATCAAATAAACTTCCGGTTTCTTGTGCGCTACAGTAAGGGAATATTCATTTAAAGTAAAATATTGCAAGAAAAAGACGACTGATTTCATGTATAAAATTATATATGTACGGAGGTGATTACTGCAAAGAGATTTTTAAAAGTAGGTATAGAATTTTTATTTTTCCGGAGGGGCTGTCTTTTAGTGACTCGATCATGGGTTATTTGAGTGCATTACATTTTTGTTAGCAGATATGATTATATGCTATAACAACTTTTCTTCTTCTTTTGTTTTTCTCTTCATATCCCAAAGAAATACAGGTAATTATCCCAAAGAAAAAGCAGCATGTCAATTAAAAACAAAAAATATTTCACTCAATACTCAACCCCTGATCTTACACATACAATGTTTTTTTTATAAAAAAACACTTCATTATCGTTTGTGTTTCAGTTCTTTCCGTTTCCTGTTATTTGCTTTGTGTAGATATTTATTTATCTGTATTTACGATTTATATTACGTTACTTGAGATGCCATTATTCACAGGATACTAATCGAGTCTTTTATGCTGCCTTACAATGAAGTCCTTGCTTTGCATTATGCTCATTCTTTTCTTCTTTTCAAAGTACCAGTCATTACAGGCGGGGAGAACCAGCTTACTTTGAAGGCGGATGTTTCATGGTAGTATGAAATGCACAGTCGAATATATCATGCAACAATGAATTCTTTTTTTGATATTTCATTAACGAAATGTAAAACTATCCTTGCTATCAATAAAGAATTAAAAGCAAGAAATTTCCCTCAATGCAGAAGTATTAATAAACAAAGACATGATCTACTATAGCAAAGGCATCCTAAGGACAGATAAGGTAAGATAATTCGTTGTTTGTAATGCAATTCAACAAAGACGTTAGCGTGAGATTGTACTAGACTTAATTCTAGACATATATGCACTGTTGTGGGTAGAGAGTTTGCTAACTTTATTTTGTTTAATGTTGATTCATGTTATCAAACATTGATGAATTCGAATGTAAAAATATCCAATCTTTTAAAAATGTCCAATCTTTTAAAAATATCCAATCTTTTAAAAATGTCCAATCCTTTAAAAATATCCAATCTTTTAAAAATGTCCAATCTTGTGAACATGCCCAATCATGTTAAAATGTCCAATCTTGTAAAAATTGCCAATCTAGTGAAAATTGCCAATCTTGTCAAAATATACAATCTTGTAAAAATTGCAAATCTAGTAAAAATTGCCGATCTTGTAAAAATGTCCATTCTTGTAAAAATGTCCATTCTTGTGAAAATGTCCAATATGTAAAAATGTCCAATATGTAAAAATGTCCAATCTTGTTAAAATTGCCAATTTTCTAAAAATGTCCACTCTTGTAAAAATCTATAATCTTGTGAAAATGTCCAATCTTGTAAAAATGCCTAATCTTGTAAAAATGTTCAACTTTGTGAAAGAGAAATTGTGTACGGTAGTGTTGGGATTTATATGGTCACGGACTGTTTCTGGAGGTAATTTTGTTTAATGTATTCTTTGTTACGTTAAATGACCGAAGTAAGCGGTTGTTCTAACAGAATATTCTGTTTTAGAGCAAGAGACGTGAAAACAGTTTTCATGTAACAATAGGGGTATTATGGTTATCAGAGTTTATATTGAAGCTGATACCGTCAAAATGAAAACCCAGTATTATATAGTCATAAACGAATAAAAATCTAAGAATACTAAAATGATAATTGTCGCGTGTTTGGCAGACATATAAAATTGCAAACAACAACTTATAGGTATTTCAATCTGGAACTTACTAATATGCTTGTGGAGATTAAAATTCACCCAAATATAGTCTCACGTTATGAGATTTCTAAAGGATGTGCTCGGGTAGAAACAATAGGAAGACTTTTAAATTACATAGACTGTTAACGCATGCATCTAAGGAAAAATGAACAGTATTAGCTAAAGACAGTAAGTCATTTCATCGCAAGGAATTCCTAAATCAGGAAAAGATAATTGTGATTCTTGTTCAGTTTAGCGAACGTTTGAAGATACCTTCCTCTACATGCTGTAAGGTTTGGGTCAAAATAACATGTTTAATTACACTGTAGATTTCAATTTAAAAGAATATCAATATGATCAATGCAGAAAAATGCTGAGTTTTTAGTTCTAAAACTGCACTTTAGAATAATTCTGGATGTAGTCCAAATGAGCTTGTATTTGGGTCCAATATTAACACTCTATTATCGGTTACTAGCAACGACATTTGATATGGTTACTATAAATGGAGAGAAAGCGAGGAGTGGAACGTTTTAATCAAGTAAACGAATTCGGAGAGCATTGAGATTCACTCTTTGGACCTATGTTAATAAAGGATTTGTGACAAGTGACCGTGACAAAACTCCAACTGATGGAGTCGTCCTGCTAAATATGGAGAAAGTAGGGAAACGTGTATTAATCAGAAACCTAGGAAATCTTTCAGGAAGTATATATGTATCATAATGAATATATACAAAGTATTGCAAAATTAGAATTAAAAGAATTGCAAAGTAACAAAATAGTCTATTAGGCTTGATGGAGCAGATGATAATAATTGGTACGCTTTAGCAGACGTTCAGACTACATAAATTGGCGGATGATCTTTGTAAAACAAACACTGCATCCATGGAAGAGAATTAACTTAATCAAATCCCGTGAGTGACCTGTGCTTGTGACTGTATGTCGCTGGGTTGAAGAAAATAAAACTGTAGAAAGAAAGTAAATCTCAATCTATTAAGGTTTCAAACAAGTTGTACATTTTCTTCGGATAAATAAAAGCATTTGCTTAAATTCAGGGGAAGTCGTTGTAATTAAGGCTTGTATTGCTTGTGTTTTGTTTATTTTTATTGTTTGTTTTTAGAAATGCTAGTTTTAACAATAAGAAACAATCTAACTGATTACATCATTAGTAAATATTTATTTTTTTAAAATGTAATCGAACGTTTTATACTACTCTAATTAATTAACTCTTAGATTATAACGTTTTGCTTAATATAATACTATTATATTAATCAATTTATTGCATGGCTAATTAGTTAATTGATCGACTATTTATCTGTTATTTTATTTTGAATGGCTTATGTTTGTTTTGTAAAAATGCTGAATATATATATATATATATGAATTTATATATATATTTATATATATATATATATATATATATATATATATATATATATATAGTTTCTGAATTTATATCAACAAGTATCCGCCGTTTACTAATATTTATTCTCTGATAAAACGTACGTATTTTTGAAAAGCTATGGATTAAGCATTTTGATTTTATAATCCTTGTTTGAATTATTCCTGGATCGAAACGTATTGCAATTCATTCAATTTATATGGTATCTTCAATGTGTATTGTTTATATATATATATATATAATAGTAATGTTAATGTGCCCTATTCATCCGATGATTGTAACATTTTTCCTAGACAAATTAAATACTTATACTCTTTGTATTACTCATCTTTCTTCTTCCGTCCAGACATAATTATCGCGAAGGAAAGATGATGGAATTGCCTTACATGGATTTACATGGCTGCCGATCTCAATTATTTATCGAGGATTCCTTTTAAAAATGCATTAATCGATATCGCTGTGGGGGGGGGGGTTAACAGTGATAATGTTATGACTACATTTTACTGTGGACATCAACAAATGAAATCTATTCGCATTATATATATATGTATATATATATATATATATGTGTGTGTGTGTGTGTGTGTGTATGTGTGTGTGTGTGTGTGCCTGATGTAGCTGTGAACTGCGCACTGCCCTGCTCGATTTATATCGGGATTCTTCTTTTTTGTGTTTCTGTGATTCATCTGAGCATACTCGATTTTTACTCATTGTAGCGCACGTTTTTTTATCATTATTTTCATCTTCAAAATCTTTAATCTGTATCTTACTGTAGTATAAGATGGGCCATAAAATGTGGATTTGTGTGCAGATCTGCGCTGCATTTCCGTATAGTGAGCTCAATTTTGTAGCCTTACCTAACTATATTAAATTTTAATTACTATACCTTATCACACACGAGTGGTTGATCCGCCCAAAACTCAGCGCGTTTTTTTATATACCAGCGGCAATAGAGGATCGCGTCTCTTTAATAACAGGAGCATTCTCTAGTCGTTTGATCAACAGTTGGAGTCTGGTCTTTTTCTTAAATTTTATTATGAGTTCTCCGTGACTCAAGAAGCTTCTCCGTAACTCCAATCGTTAATCGCCGA
Organism: Euprymna scolopes; assembly: GCF_053919585.1. NCBI lineage: Eukaryota > Metazoa > Mollusca > Cephalopoda > Sepiida > Sepiolidae > Euprymna > Euprymna scolopes. Next base: position 65,855,045 of record NC_136490.1, on the reverse strand, counting down.
TTTTCATACATGAAGTAAATGGCCTTCATACTTAATGCTCTGTGATCTCTATTCAGCTAATAACGAGACTATTGTTCAGTGCCCACTCTTAGTTTTATCAAATTTATCAATCTACTCACGCTTGTGTGAGATATTAGGGTCATCATGTAGTTTTAAATGTTAACACATGGACATTAAGAATTCTATCTAGTACTGGCAAACACCCATGTTTGTACGTGTTTTTCATACGCCTGTCTTTTTACATGTCTCATTTAATCGTTCAAAAATATAAGCAACGCTTATATCACGAAGTATACAATTTTAATTGAAATGCAAAGGGCGACAAACTTAATCTTCCAAAGATTAGAAAACGTCATTGTAAAAGAACAGCACATGGTGTCTTTACTATTAATGTCTTCCATTTAGTACCATATAAATAAGAAAAACCTAGTGGCAGCTTCTTATGTGGAAAGTTTAATTTGAAAAAAAATAAATGTTTGTTTATATTACAAAATATTGCGTTGAAATTTGGCTCATAAGCATATATCATACATATTGCATTTGAAAATGTAAACAACTCTAATCTAACGGAGAACGCAAACTTTAAAATTAATATCTAATCGGTATTTGCGGATTGTCTTTTTAAACGCTGAAATAAACACCTATTCGAAACGAAAGCTTTTAGATAACACACAAATTCAATCGTGAGAACCAACACTTTATATATAATTATAAGTATTTATAAGAAATTATAGTCCTTAATATTAAACTTTTATAAATAAAACTAATGGAATAACTTTATATACTCTACCAGAAAACCCTTGTATAAAGGACATAATAATAATAATAATAATAATAATAATATATATATATATATATATATATATATATATTATGAGTCGTGTTGAGAAAATATAGTTACTGAAATCATATACACACCATTTATATATATATATATATATATATATATATATATATATATATATATATATATATATATAAGCGACAATTAACATCCAAATGAATGCTTTGACGATAATTACGGTTTTCAAAAGGCGAAGAGTTAAGATACATCTGCCTTACTTAAAAATTCTAGGTTTATTTATGGTGTCTTTTACATATATTAAAAAAACACCCAATATTTTTGCTGATGAGGAGACTTTGTTTAAAAAAAAACTATATGTCAAAATTATCGTCCGTGGCTTAATGTCTATCACAATAAAAACATCGTTTCCGAAACGATCGTACAAATTATTGACTTTGTTGTTGTTCCTTCTTATGAAACAGATTTTTAATTTTTAATTGTAATTTGAATTTTAAATTGTCAATCACATTACTAAGTATTAAATTAGCTCTAGGATATTTACCTATCGAGCTTATTATATATCTGAATTACAAGCACTGTTCTTTTCTTGTATTTTAATAAAATTAGTAATTTTACTATCACATTAAAATACACTCTGCTCTTGAGACTACTGTTCTAATCCCTTTTAAATTATAATATATATATATATATATATATATACTAACATGGGTGTCCGGCGTTGCTCGGGTGTTTGGAGGTGTATGCTGAACAAAAAAAAGTTCAATTTTTAAAACTTTGACCCCAATATGACCCCTTAAAATTTACTGCTTTGGGCTCAAATCAAGTTATTAAGTTAGATCCATGTCCAAGAAATGTATATCTAAAATTTCAAGCTTTTGGACCCCAAATTTTCGGAGAAGTTTAGTAGAGTTTTCATAGGTCAAATCGTTGAACTTTGGCCCCTTAAAAGCCAAATTTCTGGCCGAAAACCGATCACGTAGATTTTCTCAAATCTCAGTACCCTGTATATCTAATTTCGAGTCTGTAGGCTAAAAATTTACAGAGTTATTGCGTAGGGAAATGTACACACAGACAGACAGACAGACACGATCGCTTATATATATATATATATATATATATATATATATATATATATATATATATATATATAAGAAGGAAAGGTTCTAGTAGTTCGCGAACCTCCTTACTGTAAGAATGCTAATGGTTCACCCAAGAGACAATATGACGTCAATCAGAAACAAAACAACAGAAGCCACACTCGCTAACATAATAAAGGACCTTGGCTGCGGGTTGTATTCCAAACGTTATATTTAATGCAAAATCAATAGGTCATACAGTATACAATAAAAAATGAGAATAAGAATAGTCGAGAACAAACAACAAACAAAAATTTGACGGGTCTTATTCTTTGTCTCGTCTAGTTTTTCCTTTGCCTCAAACTTTATTTAATTTTTTTTTTTTAATGTCGATAGGAGGATATCTTTCCGTTTCAGACTTCAATAGACCGTCTCTTCGCTCGGTTCTTTTATTTCAAGAGGTTTTACGAAATTACGAAGGAAACTGTCTTTTTCGGCAAGTTTGTAGCTGTTGGCAGCCACTGACCAACTAACTTTTTTTTCTGTCTTTCTCTCTTTTTCTCTTTCTCTTTCTGCTAACACCGGACTGATTCTATTCTGAGTACAGCTCTGCACTGATATTTATCTCGAAAATCTGATCAGACAATGGGGGAGGGGGGCGATCTCTCATGTAAAAGGTGATTAGCCAATATGACACACTAGACCGGCTGAAGCATTGAAGGTTTTCATTAGTTACACCTGATAACAGAATACACTGGATTTTAGTTGGGTCAGCGAATTAACTTTCCGGTTTTAACAATTTCCTTTATTATCAATCAAAATGAAATTAAACAATAATTTTATAATAATCATTGGAATCGAATCTCAAAGCGAGTTCCAATGGCAAATATGATCGCGTCACCGCAGTCAAAATTTCAATCCTGACGAGTGATTTTTTTTTTTTTCCACAATCGAAATGACATCCCCCTTTGTGCTCAGGGACAAATTTTTCATAATATATACATTTTTTTTAATAATATCTAACTAAAATAACAGATTATCAACGCCATGTTTAACCCTGTCAGTGCGTTTATTGTATTACGCAGCGGTCAAATCATAACCGAGCTGGCTTTTAACTTGTTATGCGCAGAATTTAATCTTCAAAATAAACAATTATTTATTGGCTATCCTTGCTAGTCGTTTAGTTTAATTCTATTGGGTAACCTCCAAACACACACTTACAGGGTTATTCAAAAATCAAGAGACTTTATTCAAAAATCAAGAGACTTTATTCAAAAATATAAATACTTTATTCAAAAATCAAGAGACTTTATTCAAAAATCAAAAGACTTTATTCAAAAATCAAAAGACTTTATTCAAAAATATAAAGACTTTTTCAGATATTAAAAAAAAAATTATTTTGAAATTTTACCCTTAATGGTAGAATCAAATCAAGGTATGGAGAACAATATGAACTCGGATTGTTCTGCTAACAAGAAACACAGAGTAATGATGAATGAATTTCTTTTTGAGTTAATAAAAAGGCTTGTTGGGCAAAATGTACCTGCAACGGAAATTATGCAGATGACAGGACAGAGCAAGTCTACTGTGTATAAAGCAGTTTCAAAGATAAGAGAAAATCCAGATTCCTCTTATTCTGAGAATTATGGAAAATCAGGGCGACCTACAACACAGCATCCTGACTTGATAAAAAAGGTTAAAAATATTATTAATGAAGACCAGTCGTTAACTCAAAAAGGGATTCAAACAAAGTTTGAAGAAAAATTTGGATTTACCCCGAATCAAACCTCCGTTTGCAGACTTTTGAAGGAAGCGGGGCTAACAAGAAAAAGGCTGAAGAGGAAGGCAGCTCTCGTTAACACGAATAATCACCGTGAAAAAATGAGAGAATACGCCAGGGCTTTTTGTGGGATATCGAAACCGCGAAGTTTTGTTTCTGGATGAAACAGGCTTTAATTTACACACATTCAAAAATTATGGATATTCGCAAATTGGTGTAAGCCCAGTTACTTATGTGCCCCCTTCTAAAGGACAAAACCTATCAGCCTGCTGTATTATTTCACAGTTCAGCTTATCCTATTACAAACTGATTGGTGGATCGTTTAATGGGGAGACGTTTCTTGAGTTTCTCGTCGGGGCTGTTAATGAGGGTGTTTTAAGGAGAAATGTAGTCTTAGTAATGGATAACGCCCCAATCCACAAGACAATTGTTGTTAAAGAGTTTTTAGAATCTCACCAGATTGAAGTTGTATATCTTCCCCCTACAGCCCCGACCTTAACCCTATAGAACATTTTTTTAGTATGGTTAAGTCTAGATACTCGGCCATAAGACCTCGTGCTGTTACTAGGGAAGAATTAAAAATTAATGTTGGTAATGTTTTGGAAAACTTAAATGGGGAGGATGTGCAAATTTTTGAAAATCTCATAAGAAAAATGTTCGACCTAATCTACCAAGTAATAACAGGTGTTGAATAAATGAAATTATAAAGTCTCTTGGTTTTTGAATAAAGTCTTTATATTTTTGAATAAAGTCTTTATATTTTTGATTAAAGTCTCTTGGTTTTTGAATAAAGTCTCTTGGTTTTTTAATAAAGTCTCTTGATTTTTGAATAACCCTGTAAATTGAATTTCCAATACAGATCTACAGCTTAAATCCCCTGCGGAAATATATTAAGGGAATGATTATTATTTGTCATTGTCGCATAAAAAGGACGTCATTTAATTATGCAGCCACTCACATACTTACTAGTTATCATATTATCCAACGTATTGCTCATGCTTATTATGGCTCGTAGTAATACCTACGAGCCATGAAGAAAAGATGGGAGCTGAATTTCCAGGGACTAGTTACAACGAGGTTGCTCTGGGCTTAGCTCAAGAGATAGCGTTACACATGTATGCATGCATATATTTTAAATTAGTATAATTTTTTTTTATAAAAAATACATCTTAACAAATATGGATCTACAAATCGATGTCTCTTTCGAAACTGAGCACTTATACTAAGAAAAAAAATGAAGATAACATCAGTAAATTTTAGAGTCATTAGGTTAGAAAGAAAGTTCTTACGGAATTTTTTATTTTGATTTCAAATTATGCATTTTCTAAAACGTTATCGTTACTTTATATATCATTTTAAAGATTGTTTTCGCTCTAGTTAATCATTTGAATTACAGTTGTTTTAAAACAATTATATCTTTTATTCAAGACGTTGAATAAAAGATTGATAAAGCGAATTCTAAAAAATTTCTTGTTTCGATTCAAGCTAGGCCGAACAGCTGGGAGAAACAGCTCATGAGATCAACGAAGCGTTTGGCTCAGGATCCACTACTGAACGCACAGGACAGTGGTAGTTTTAGCAATTTCGTGGCGGTGACGAGATCCTTGAAGATGAGCGTAGTGGTCGGCTATCAGATGTTTACACCGATCAATTAAGAGCCTTAGTCGAAGTCAATCAAAGCACACCTGTTCGAGAACTTTCTTCTGAATTAGATATAAAGTATATGGCGATTTCCAACAACTTAAGAGAGATTGGAGAGACTACAAAATTGAAAAATGGGTAGTTCACGAATTGAACGACGGCCAAAAGAAACGCTGTTATAAAGTGCATTTTTCCGTCTTTTACTCAACAAAACCACCCGTTTCTCGATCAATCAAATTTTGGGTTCTTTACGAGAACTGCCGACGCTCAGCTCAGTGGTCTGCCATCGAGGAAGTTCCAAGACTTTTCGCTAACCAAGAGTTGCGCCAAAAATTGTCACACTGACTGCTAGGTAGTCTGCAATTGGTCGCATCAATTACAGATTTTGTTTCAATGTAACGAAAATACGACGCCGGAGAAGTATTGCCAACCAATGGATTGAATATACGAGGAACTTTGAAACTAATAGTAAGCAGTAGCCAACAGGAACAGCCCAATTCTTCCTCAGGATAATGCCTAACAACACATTGATAAACCGCCGCTGAAGAAGTGTAACTACTACAATCTGCGTCATCCGCCATACTCTACAGGACTGCTCACGTCGACTACCCTTTTTTCAAGCATCTCGAAACATTTCTGCGTGAGAACTGTTTAAAAAACTAAGCGATATCGAAAATGCCTTCAGCGATTCATCGCTACCAGAACGCGAGTTTTTTTTTTATATTAATAGCAAAAATACACTTGATTTTTGTTGGCAAAACTGTATGAGTTCTGGCGCTGCTTGTTTTGATCTATTGCTTGAGCCGAGATCTTCTTCTGAACTAAAAAGTTAAAAAGTCTTAAATACATTTTTGCAAACCTGATATCTTAAATAATGATTAAATTAAATAAGAGGACATATGGTTATAACACATAGAAAATTATATATATATATATATATATATATATATATATATATATAATTTTCTATGTGTTATAACCATATGTCCTCTTATTTAATTTAATATATATATATATATATATATATATATATATATATATATACTTCAGAAAGCATTCTTTGTCTTGCACGTAATAAAAATTCTAGATTTGAAATTTAGTCGTTTCACATCATAAAATTTAAATTACAAAATTATGATATATATATATATATATATATATATATATATATATATATAAGTAAACTTTCCAGTCTGTGTGTGTTTTTGTGTGTGTATATTTTCCTACCAAACTACTCTGTTAATTTTCAATCTAGAGACTCATGATTTGGCATTAGGTTTAGTGAGTTTCGGGAATTTTTTTTAATCAGTTTTAAGCCAGGAATTTAGCTCTTAATGGGTCAAATTGTAACGATATGACCTTTGGAAACTCTACCAAACTCCTTCACCAAGTTCGGGTCTAAACATTTCAAGTTTTCGACGTAAGTTCCTTGGACATGGATAAAACTGTTTAATTCTATTTGATCCCGAAACAAGTAATGTTAACGGTTTCAAAATTGGGGTCAAATTTTTAAAAAATGACCTCTGCGGTCTCTACCAAATTATTTAGCTATTTTTTTTTATCTAAATATTTGAAATTGTAAATAAAGTGTATTCACACATAGGACAGGCTTTTACATAGTTTTTTTTTGTTTTGGCCGTAAAATTAGGCTAGTAAGGAATCAAATTTCAAAAGGTTTTACCTTTGCGGTCTCTAGCAAACTATTCAACCAATTTTGGGTCAATATATTTGAAATTTTACAAAAAGCGTATTCAGACATGCAGCGAGCAGTTTAATCAGTTTGGGGCAAAAATTCGGCTGCCAATATGTCAAAGTTGACAGAGTTGACCTTTGCAGATTCTACCAAACTCCTCCGTCATTTTGAGTCTAAAGACTTGAAGTTTTGGATGAGTCAAACATTTATATATATATATATATATATATATATATATATATATATATATATATATATATATGCACATAAATTTATGAACAGTACATAGGGCCCGAGCAAAGCCAGGCTTAACTGCTAGTTTATTCTATTTCTTGATATTTATATAAGACATATGCTTTGCGTGAACTTGACATTCGTATGTTTTAAAGATGATAAACATGTTTTACCAAACAAGTTTTTCATCTTTATTTATTAATGAACTAATACTTTGAGTGAACTTCGTATTATTTTATTAATTATCCCACATAGACAATTCATATAACTCTTAATTAAATGGCATGACTCCTAATTAATTATCTGTAGCATAATCTAATTGAAAATGCTGATAATAAGGAAAATATCCAATCAACAAAGTTTTTATTACTTCGCTCCTCTTCTATTATATGGAAGCATTTTCGTGTCTTCTCACTTATTTTAAGAATCGTGTTTCACTAACATTTTCACTTTTATTTAATATTTTTCTTTCATCTTCTCTTTGCTGCTCACTCCCAAAATACACACACACGCGCGCGCGTACACACACACACACATATATATATATATGTAGATATATATATATATATATATATATATATATATTCGAACGAGAAAATGAAACAAAAAGAAAGATTGATTATGTTAAGTAAAAGTTATAAATGCATTGAATCGTTGGAAAATTATGTTATTAAATATTGAACTTATTTTAAACAAAATGCTGGAATGAGATGCCCAATTCTGTTTCTTCCAATTCCTCCAAGATAACATTTGAGCAAAACTTGAGTGTAAAACAAAATCTTTTTATATCAATAAAAACGCAGTAAGCAAAAGCTTAGCTAGAAGAAAGAAAAGTTAAAAAATACACAAAACAAAAGAGAAGATGTTTTAATGTATCTGACAATAATGCTGTTTCCCGATATAGAGATGGGTCGGCCATTGTAATGTACCCAAAATCCCGCGAGCCATGTTTGCAAGTCATCTTATCGGTTTTATTGACTTTGCCTAATTTTAAACTTCCAAACGTCCGGTCGCGTCATGGAGTAGCGGTAAGACGTCAGATTTGTTTTAATTTTTTTCCGACTTCGCGTCACGGATTCAACTTTCTTTTTGCTCAACACACAACTCCAAATTCCGAGGCAACGCCGGTGATCCAAGCTAGTATTGAATAAATATGAAGATATTAGCGAAACATATAATTTTTATTGATATATATATATATATATATATATTAATTCGTAATGCTGCAATATTTAAGGTTATAAATTTATTAATTTTTTATTTGAATATCTTGTATTTTTTTGTTCAGTTTCCACAACGAGTCGTTTTACTTTTTCAAGTCTAATCTTTACCATAACACTTTTCATGCTCACATTTTCTTTGTACCATATATATATATATATATATATATATATATATATATATATAAAATAAAAAGGAACTTCCTCAGGAAGTCTCGAAATAAGACGAAACGTTGATGAACACATAATACGGTTTGTTCCTTTTTATTTTCTCTATTTTGTCGGAATACTATTTCCATTATTTTCATCATATATATATATATATATATATATATATATATATATATATATATATATATATATATATATATATATATATATATATTCAACAATTAGCCTAACTAGTACCGGATGTGTGAAAATTTGGGAATACTATACACCTGTATGTATATCTAATGGGCGTACGATTTTCTTGATTGGTAGTTACGGGCAGATTCAGTTCAAAGCTTCGTTAAGACAACTATTATGTATTAGTGTATTTTCTGTGGTAGGTTAGTTGTTCCAGTTGCCATTATTTGTTGTACCAAAAGGTAGTGAATAACATGCAAAGCCTTCACCACTACAAACAAGTCATTTGTTAATCTCTCGAATCTCGCACCTCATAGTCGACGCATTATCCATATTATATTTGTGTGGGCATGCTTTTGTGTGCATGTGTGTACATGCACAGTTCCGGCTAAAAGAAGCTGGCACTTGTATTTTTTTCAAAAACTACAAATGTACGCTAAATGTAATGTAACTGTTTAAACAACCTATACCTAATTTGATTCCCCTTTTATTCTTCTATAACTTTACCTGTTCATATTTGACTTTTAATTGCAATATTCTAGTGTTCACTTGAGTTTCAGGACAAATATAGCGTTGTTTATGCTACAGCGGGATCCGAAAGTAACTCCATATTTTTAAATAACTATAATATATTTTTGCAGAATAATTTCTCCAATTAATGAATATTAGAAGAAAGTAAATTTCATGGACATTTTTTTTTTTTACAATTTAATTTCGGCGCCACCATTCGCCACCGGTTTCTCATGTGGACCATAAACAGGATCAAGTTATTTCACAAGAAACACTTGCGTGATGGAACTAATAACCACGCGTATTCTCCTTTCAAGATTATGTTATGGTGAAGTAACATACAATGTCTCTTTTTAAAAGAAAATAAAGTAAAGTGTGTGCTATGTTTCTGATGCACCAACCTTGGTTTTTCTTTGTTTGAATGTTTTCTTTGAAGAACTTGATTTAAAGTAATTTTCAACTCTTTTATTATTAATGCTGCAGCAGATGCTTAAACACATCTTTAGAACAACCGTAAAGCAAAGTTCAGCAATGTTTTTTCAAGAGGGACTTGGATGCTGTTATTAAGAGAAAAGCGATTTTAATACTGAAGCTAGATGCAAAGCCGGTCTTTAGACCAAAGCATCCAGTACCATAGGCAGCTTTCGCCACAGTACAAAGAAATTGGATTTCCTACAACAAAATATTGAATTTTCTACAACAAGAAGGAATAATGAAACCTACAAATTACTCATCCTTGGCAGCCCGTATTGTCATAGTAAAGATAGCTAATTGCAAAATACGCCTATGTGCGGATTTAAGCAAAGGACTAAATGACAGACAGTAGGCATATCATTATCCATTACCCGTACAGGAGGATCTGTTCTTAAAACTCAACGGTGAAACTTGTAAAGTAAAGATGCAGATTTATGATTCATTCGATGCCAATCACGTAATAAAATATCGATTTTTCCAATTAAACAATTTTTACGGCAAGAAATCAGTGAATATTTATTGAACCATGTAAAATAAATTGACGTTTGACATTAGTTTCATTTATTTGAATAATAATTAGCTGTATCTTTCTTTGTCAACGTGAGGAGGCAAAGAAATAGGAGCAATATTTTAAATAGAATGATGTAGAAAGCCCTGTGGAATTACCACGAAGTTTCTGATTGTAATACAATATTTTGCTAACTACTGTACCAGTGTGTTTCATTACTTGTAACGTGGCTCTAACAGACTGCATCAGAGAGTGAAATAACTTCTACAACTACTCATCATTTTCAAGATAAGTACTCACCTAATCTATGACCTCCTCCCCTAGAAAATATTCACAACAAGCAATCATCTAGCTACATCTTCTCTCGACACTCTCCCTCACCGTCTATCTGTATTTAGATCTAAATGTGAACTCTCTTAGCAGGTTTCTCCTGTAAAATTTCTCGTCCCTAGGTTACTGTACCGCAGGCCTACATTCCGGCTGAATACATAATGTAAACAAGTCCATATTAGGCCGTCCCCTCAAATTTTCACAACTACCGATTACTACGATGTTGTATTACTAGCCACCTTATATCTGTTAACCTTCATCCTCGAGTGGCTTTAAGGCGTTGATAAGTCATGACCCCGTGATAACATAAAACAAAGACAAACATACAAACAAACAAAGGAATGGTCACACTTGCCTATTTCTCCTCTACGAAATGGCTATGCAACAACTTAATATTTAGTAAACGTGCATAATATTTTATCTGAATATATTGTCAATTGTTTTCAATTTATTAGCAATATCTGCTCTTCAATACTTTTTCGAATACTGGAATCTCTTTATGGATATATATATATATATATATATATATATATATTAGTTTAATGGCATGATTTGTTAATTATGCAGAATAATCAAATGGAAAATGCTGATAATAGAAGACATATCTAATTAACCCAATGTAATCTATTATTCGACCATGTTCATTATATGTAATTATTTCTATGTTGACATTCGTTAGCATGTAGACAAAATTACGTTTCTATTTTGAAGTAATTCCTTTTTGCGCGACTTAATTACGATGAAGCGACTCGTTAAGGCTGCGTGCATGTCTATATTAAAATAGAGATTAAAAGGCAAAAAGAAGCAAATAAAATTAATTAGCCCCAACCCGAAATCAATAATGCTCGGGGTGGTGAGTGCGCAATGTTTCCTCTATCTTTATATATTATATACTTAATCTAGTTCACATACTCGGAATTGAGGTTAGTGCTTGAATTTAGGTAAGAAGGTTTATTTTTTCTATCTTTAAGGCAAAACATCAAAAATATTCTACTATCAGTTTTAGATAAAATAAATAAATACACACTTTGGTTTATATTATTTAATTATTAGAACTCGTCAGAGATGAGTAATGTGTATGTTCCATTTATGTACTTGCGGGTTATTATCCTCATTTTTACAGTTGTAGGCAGTAATTAATGAAGAAACAGTTAAGGATTCGGCATTCCTATCCCATCGCGGTTAACAAGCTGACGAACAGCAGAGGAATTGTTGGCCGAAACGTCGGTAAATAAAACAACTATAAAAAATGAGGATAATACTCCGCAAATAAATAAATAAATAAAACGCACTTTGGTTATCTAATCTCTAATTCTCACTACACAATTCTAATATAAAACAAAGATACAATATACAAGTTCAAAATAAACTATTAGGTATACTATTTGGATGCGACTGTGTAGAGGTAATATTACTTAATCTATGTATAAGATTAAATTGCGTGCGATTTTTCATGTACATTTTGTATGGCCTATGAGTCCCGGATGTGAGGTCAGTTGACAGAAAACCTTAATATGACACGACAATAGTAGAGAAAAGCTCACCTATTCGATTAAACCGTCAGAGAGAGTGCAGTTTGTTTAAATATCTGCTATGTCGTCCATGTATGATTGTCATAAGCATATACATGTATAATAAGAATAAATATAAACCACAAATAGATTTTTAAACTAAATTTCGTTTGTGACATTTACTTATTAATAGCGTTCATAGAAAAAAGACGTTATTGAAAAATATAAGAAAAGGAAACGATGGAAGAGATTCTTGAAATGTCGCTTACTACCTTATCACTGTAACTATATCTATTCGACCAGATTATTTATGAGAAGAATGCGAGTAGTTTGAGGATTGACAAACACAGAAGCTAATTTAGAAACTTCAAAACTTCATTTTATAAAAGCTATAATAAAAGTTTGACGAAAATCCGGAGTGGAAAAAGTTTTAGAGAGCACATTTCATTGAATAATGTTATTTATTCATATTGCGCAAGATAATAAAGAAAATAACTCAGACGAATGTTACAGGATTGTGTCATTAGAAAAAGGGAATAATATCATAATATGTTTCAGTCTATTTAAAGAATTCATACAGTTTTGACTCCCTTCTGCTCAATTGGTAGACGGAAACAGCGATGTATATTTGATATATAGTTTACTAGTATGTGGTGGGTGTGTACATTTCCATTATCTGTAACTATATATATATATATATATATATATATATATATAAATTTAAAGGAGATTAGAACAATAGTCTAAAGAGCAGAGTGTATTTTAATGTAATAGTAAAATGTCTAATTTAATTAAAATACAGGAAAAGAAAAAGTGCTTTTTGTAATTTACATATATAATAAGCTCGATAGGTAAATACCATAGAGCTAATTTAATATTCAGTAATGTGATTGATAATTTAACATTTAAATTAGAAGTACATTAAAAATCCGTTTCACAAGAAGGAACAACAACAAAATCAATAATTTGTAGGATCGTTTCGGAAAACAATGTGTTTATTGTGGTAGACATTAAGCGAGGGACAATGACTTTTACATATAGTATTTTTAACAAACAAAGTTTCCTCATCAGCAAAGTATTCGGAAGGGTTTTTAATATATGTAAAAGACGCCATAAAGTAACCTAGCATTAAAAGTAAGGCAGATGTATCTGGAAAAAAATAAAATAAAGGTATGAATTTACTTGATAAGAAAATTAATATGGGTTAAGATAGAAATAAAATAGAATACAATTATTAATCTGAATTTGGTTTAAATTAATATTATAATAATATATTTCTAATAAAATTCATAGACACACACATATATACATATATATACATATATATATACATACACACACTTACATACATATATATATATAAATATATATAATTATTTACCTTTTAATTCTTCGCCTTTTGAAATCTGCAATTAAGGCCAAAGCATTCATATGGATGTTTATTGTAGCTTTCCAACTTATGAAATGATAAATTTTCAAAACGAACGCTAATGGAATATTTTATATCGGTTAGCATACGTTTGATTAAAACGCTAAATTTAAAACTGAAGAAAGAAAGGGGAAGATAATCTTATTTCTTTAATTACACAATGCAAGGGAGATAATTAGTGTTTAACTTACTTTATTATTAAGGAAAAATATATCAAGCAAACAATACATTATAATCTATTTTGAAATTATTGAATTTAATATTTGATGATTTATTAATTTATTGAAATTAAAAAAATATATCATAGGTTAAGGTTAAGAATATATTTTAATAATATATAATAATGGTCGATATATCAGATAAATTAATAATAACAATAATATTGATGATCAAGAAATTTTATTAATAAGCATGTATAGTTATAGTTTA
>NC_136490.1:65828557-65838557 GCF_053919585.1 Euprymna scolopes | reverse complement strand
AGATGAATGTTATAGAGAAATTCATATAAATGAATAGAATAAATAAAAAAAATATATTGCTTAAAAATATAATCTTATAATATATATGGTGTGAAAGTGGATATACATCTTCATTGAGCTTATATATCACAAGCACCGACGATTTTATAAGGAATGTATACTTAAAACTTAATCCATTGTATAAACTCTCAGTATATGTACTCTTTCCAAATTAATAGTCTATTTCATCAAACATTTTCAAGTCATATATTTCATTTAATTAGAACACGATAGTATTATGAAATATTATGTAGATTTTAATCATCTGTAAATAAAACTCCAATTTCCAGGCTATGGTTTGTTTAAATATCGTTAATATATATGTAATAACTAGAATTTACAGTTCCGAGTATGCCCCAGAATTGTTTATCCTCTTCATCCTAAATCAAGGTTACACCATTCCTGTAATGACCTGGCTCTTATTAATTATGGTCCTCTACAGTTTTAGGCGGTCCACGCTCCCTGGCTTTGCCTTTATCCTTTTAGTAGTGATTAGTTCATTGCGAACTGCCTGAGGCGCCCTGCCGGTAATACCAACGGTGCTGCAAATACATTTGTTGCGGAGTCAGAGAGCGTCTTCTTTTGTACAGGGTGAACAGAAAGTCCTTGGACCATTTTTAGTTTTAAAATTAAATATTGTTAAAATCACTTTTTCTCTTTTCGAATAAAGTAAGTATTTAGTCTAACTATTGATCTAATTATTTTCAACAAAAATATTAAAATAATTTTGTTTAAACTTTCAGAAAAATGAGCAAACAAGGGGCCATAATTCAGTTTCATTGCGCGGGAAGGACAAACTCAAACGAACAAAGAAGGTGATTAAAGCTGTCCGAGAGAGGGTAAGGAGGAACCTGAAGAGATCTGCAAGACAAATGGCTAAAGACATGAATGTGAGCGTGACCTCGATGAGAACCATCGTAAAAAACGATCTCCAGTTGTCCCCCTACAATATGAGAAAGAGACAGTACCTCGCACCTGCCCAAAAGCACAAGAGACTTGAAAGAGCAAAGCTTCTTCTTGGAGAACTGAAGGCTGGCACGGCAGAGCGAGAGATTGTTTTTTCTGATGAAAAACTCTTCACAATTGAAGCGACTGTTAACAATCAGTACGACAGAGCTTACGCAAAATCTTCAGCAGAGATTGATGACTCCGTGAGAATAGTTTTCCGCCGACAAAAGCCGTCTTCCTTCATGGTGCAGTCTCCAAATCTTGGAAGTCGCCTCTGATTTTCGTGGAGCAGGGGGTTAAGATCAACACAGATCGCTACATTAACGATATTTTGGTTCCAGCATTTGAAGAGATGAAGAAACACTTCAAAGATCAGCCTTTCACCTTCCAACAAGATGGAGCACCATCCCACACCTCCAGAAAAAACTCAAGACTGGTGCCAACATCATTTTCCAAGATTCTGGAGTAAGGATATGTGGCCTCCTGCATCGCCTGATTTGAATCCCATGGATTTTTCGGTGTGGTCTTTGTTGGAGGCAAAGGTCTGTTCTATTGCTCATCCAAGTGTTGATGCTTTGAAGACATCTCTTCTGAGTGAATGGGCTAAAATACCTCAGGAAACGCTGTATGCCTCGGTTGGTAACTTCAGACAGACAATTGAACGTCTAATCGAAAGGAAGGTACATCACATTGAAAATAAATAATTTGAATTTATTCTTGGTTTCCTAACTTATAATTTTCATACATGTTTAATTTATATTTTTGTAATTTTCTATTAATAAACCACTTTTGAATTGGTCCAAGGACTTTCTGTTCACCCTGTACATTGACTTATCAATTCCATTTCCTAACCATAATATCCCAGTTCTTGCGGTTAGAGAAAATGCAACGGTCCGTATGTATTAAGCCATTATTTTTTTTTCTCGCAAGGCAGTATATATCACAGTTAAATATCTGTATGAGACAATTATGTGATATATTTTAAAGAGTGATCGTTGTCATTCATAAAATTTCGAAAATATATCTTACCAACACGTGCGTATATGGTACAATCTAGAGGCGGAATTTTAACAAACTCAACCCATTAAATCGAATGCTGTTTTACAATCGGTCAATTGTAGCTGGTCTATCAGCATAGATATTGTACTTTGCATATTCCGAACAAAAATAATCTGTGATTTACTCGCATGAAGGGGGTGGGAGCAGTTACAGGTTCATTTCGCCAAGTTATTAGTTCATTAAATTCTTCTTTCTGTAAATTGATCGTGATTTGCACAATTTGCAAACACTGATCTGGTCTCAATCTCTTCATAATCAATTGGCTAACCAAATGTAAAAAAAAAACAACTAATAGTTGACAAATCATCAATAGCAAATAGTGCGTTCAATAACGAGTTCTCTGCCTCTAAAATATTATATAAAATGCATCAATTTAAAGAGCATTATTTGAAATAATAGAGACACACACACACACACACACACATATATATATATATATATATATATATATATATATATATATATATATATATATATATATATATATATATAATCCCTAACAAATAATGTTCTGCGGTCTTTTACGGCTATTCAATTTTTCTCCCGTTAGCGATCAAATAGAGCCCGTAGAGGCTACCCTTGAGTCGTTTCCGTGTTACTTGGTCGAGCGAGAGTCCTAATATGGCTAGCAGGCAGAGACCCATCTCCTGAGACAGTATATGAACAACAGAAATTTCTTTAACGGATTATAAGCAATGCCTGAGAAAAACAGAGTTCAGTCAAGTTCCTGAAATTCCCCAATCTGAGGACGTCAAGTTATTCAGAACGGCTACCGCTTTAACAGCCATACGACCAACGTCTTTGCCACTAACGCATTCTTACCACTCGCTATCCTATTCATTGAGCTGTTATCACCTCAATCGTTTCTTCGCCTCAAGCTAACAATGGTCAGCTGGTCCTTCGGCTTACATTTCACTAAGGATATCGTCACCTTTTCAGCTTGGGGGCTCAATATTCCGAGCAAACGTCGATATAGACTCCTCTCGCGATCGTATCGAGTAATTAATTGGTTAGAATATCTATTTGTGCGACCTGGGGGATCTGGAGCCTAAAAAGTGTCTACGAATTTGATCCCTGAAATGAGACAGAGCATAATCAATTTCCTTGACTCGTCAGCACAATGCTCTCTAAGCGAAAAGCTCGAGAGCAGTGCATCTCCATCATCGCTTTTCTCCCCAAAGGCGGAAGGAAATTTCTTAAGTTGTAATCTCGTCCTGTTTTTCCTTCATTACATTTGTTCAACTTCCGAAGATGTTAAATTGTTTTCTGGCGTTTTCTTTCGTTTAACTACGTATCTCATCGACTTTTTTGTCTCGTATTCTTACTAGCTTTTTTTTATTTTATTTTTATTTTACATTTTTTTCTATCCTTTCTAAAGTCTAATAAAATGATCATTTATATTCGATAGATAAAAGGTTTCTCAATCAGGAAGGAATTCCCCCTAAGAACAGAATATTAGGTTTTACACATTGAGAAGACATTAAAATTCACTGATTTAAACAGTTGCCGAACGGATCTCTTCTCTTGCAATGAGATTATATTTATTCTATATCTGACCCAGTCAGATATATGCAACAGTTTTTACTTAATTACTATTCAATGTTATATTCCACATCTGTACCTCTGCGTTTCAAGTATAATTGGTTTTAACTGACTCTGGTTGTGATGACTGTTTTGCTGTTTATGACTATTTTGGAAAGTTTTAATCAATATTATCTTGAATGAGAATCTGATAGATAAAATATCGATCTTTTGGCTGAAGAAGCCTGATAGTTATGATATAATCACTAAACTGTTTCCTGTATCAATGAAGAGCAAATGAATGCGGACATTTCGACATTTTAAGCGAAACCTACTGAACACGTTGGGTAAAGGCTGTAGATTAATGGTTGGATTGCAGAAAAAAATGACATTTATCAGCAATTCCATAGAGAACAATTTTCTGGGGAAATCCTGAAAATTCCGACATCTTCTATGTAATTGACATAAATAAAATTGTTAAATATCTCACTGAAGTACCTATTTACTATGCCTCCCCACGGGACAGAGTTAGACACCAGGGTCGTTTTTTAACGTGGAGAAAAGGTACAAAAATAAAAAAAATTGTCTCAGTCGTGAAGGACTGATCCTCCACCGAAAGAGAACAAGAAATGGAAGTGCAGCATCTGAAGAACAGATACTACACTTTGAGGTATTTATTTGCTACCCCACTGAGGAAATTAGGAACAAGGCCGTTGTTTAAAATGAGGAATGAAGGGGAAATGGGGACCAACTTCCCGGGGAGTAGGGGAGCTGGATAGTGACAATTGGTATGAAGAGTTGCCCCTACATTGACCAAGGTCTTATATGTGGGGGCAAATCCACATATGGTCTTTGCTTGCAGTATCTGCCGGAACAGATGGTATTTATTTGCTCCCCCACCGAGCAAATTAGGCACAAGGCCGATTTTTAATGTGAGGAGTGAAGGGGAAATGGGAACCAACTCCCCGGGGAGTAGGGGAGTTGGATAGTGACAATTGGTATGAAGGGTTGCCCCTACATTGACCAAGGTCTTATATGTGGGGTCGCCCCCACATATGGTCTTTGCTTGCAGTATCTGCCGGAACAGATACTACACTTTGACTTTGATCTTCACCAAAAGGCCAGGTTAGTAATGAAACGAATAAATTTGTTAGAATCATTTAAAATATATTACCAGTTTGAAGTATTTATCGGCGAAACTCAGTCTCTTTCTAATGAAGCTTTGCTATCCGTCTCTCTGAAATCTAGTTGCATGTTGATTACAGTTCTTCTATATTTCAATACTGAAAAAATTCGGCGATAACACCTTAACCGTTGTATTGTCATGCATTTCCTCTTTTCTATGGGGAGATAAAATGTTATATATTCTGTTACAATTTGACCAGCCTCTCAATGATCATATCCTATTTAGAGAAGCTTAGTGTAGTGAATATTCGTTCGTCCTGATAAAATCATCCTAAGAATTTATTTTAATTTTAGGGAGATCAACAGTCCTATATGTGCGTGTTTATCGTTTCTATCTTTCCAAGATTTGCCTTTTGCTTACTGGGTATTACTGAAGTATCCGCTCCGTCGATTTGATGCCATTTTTCAGTGACTATCTTCTGAAATTTGGACTAAGTTACTTTGTAATATGATAAAATAGAGTCAAAATTAGCATACATTTTTGCTTCTACATAATAAAGATAATTAAACACAACTAACACCGGACAAAATTTGTGAAGTCATACTATCTAACTATTATTAGTATATAATTTAATAGAATGATTTTAACGCGCTATATCAATTATTCTCAAGTGACAATATTGATTCCATCAGAAAAAAACTATTAACAGAGTATGCAATAAAATATAGGATATAATAAAAACATAAATGTGTTGGCAATTATCCAATTAGTCCGACTGTAGACTTTGTTGTTGTCGGTTGCATTGAAATACGATTTATTTTTTAGAACAGGTTAGTTTATTTTCAATCCCCTGACACACGCGGAATGATAAAGTCTGGTCGGGTTTCCCATATTTTTTCTCGACCAGAGTGCACACATCTTAGTGATATGTCTTTCTCAAAAGCATAGCTGACCTTGTTTCTCATCTTCTGGCCAGAAACCAAATAATGTGTGTACGTCTTTGTGAAAGAAAGCGATATGGGATATGAGATAAAGTTTCGTAGACTAATTCGTTCATATTCTGCAGAATCGGTTTAGCAACGTGCGGTTCGGCATTGTCGTCGATAATAATTGAACCTTTTCTGCTTACTAATGCTGGGTGTGTTGTCGAAGTTTCTGACACATTTCATACCTTTGTGTACAGTACTTCCTTATCGTAAGTGTTTCGCCTGTATTTAAAAAAATGTGATGGATGAGACTTGTCGTAGATCACCAAATAGTTAGCATGACTTTCTTTGGGTGCAATTCTGGCTTCAGGAACTGTCATGCACCATCGTCCGCGTATAAACCCTCAGCTGAGCGTCTCCGGCTGTCGTCCAAAAACACGCTTTTTTTTTACTGGTCGGGTAACAAGCCTAGATAAAGAATTGCTTACATGCATGGAGATTCTTTTGAAATTCATCATTGAAAGTTTTTTCTCGTGGTGAACATTATAATTCAAGGGATGTATTTACAATATATAAAGCTGAGAGAAGATAGAGTGAAGTAGGTGAGTTACTAGGGTTTCCAACGAATATAAAGATTAAATTAAATTTTAAAAAATGATTCTGTGCAGATGAAAATATTATTTATCATATAACTTACAATTAAAGAAGGATAACTTGTGGGTTTGAAAAGTCGGTGTCTGATGAGTTAAACACAAAATGTTGGTTTTGAATTCCATGAGAACTTACTCGATATACCTTTGAGGCAAGGGAAATAAAAAAAAGCAAGGATAACATATCTTTAAATAAAAAAGATGGCATTTATTTTACGCTTTTAATTACATTTTCTACACAAAATCATGTCAATATAAAAGTAAAAACCGTTTATTATGCTAAACGGAAACATGTATATTTTGATAAGAAAACTGTAAGTGTTAATGTCGGTCATACATTATCCATATTAAAAAATAAATCTGTATTTAGCAAAACACTTCTAGGCGGAATCATCTTCTTTTTTTTTATTCAATTTTCACCCCAAACAAGGCACAGTGCAACTTTGAAGCAGGGGCTACTATCTAGGACTTAATTAGCATGGGTATTATGAAGGGAGATGAGTAGAAACATGTTTGTTCACATTACACTTGAACTTCTGCATATCAGTACAGTTGGGAAATCAGAATCCCGGAAGGGAGTTCCAAAGACATGCAGTTCTGGAGAAGAAACTATTGGAGTAAAAGTCTTTCTTGCACCTAGGGATCACAACTGTAAAGGGATGAGACTTACTAGCTTGTCGGGTTTGTCGGGTTTAGTTACGTCGAGGGGGTACACGTGTTTGCAGTTCGTCAGAGCATTCACCATTAAAGTATTTGTAGAACAGGCAGAGGGATGCAACATATCGTCGATGGGACAGAGGCTTAAGCCTAGATGACAGTTCAGGAGCTATCAGGTTGGCGACTCTCTTTTGAACGCTGTCCAGGAGCGAGAGACAAGCAGCAGATGCACCAGCCCAGATGTGACAACAGTACGCCATACATGGGCGAATGGTGGCCTTATAGAGGTATAGGATACTGTCAGGCGTAAGTAGTTTTCTAGCACGGTAGAGGGAGCCAACCTTCCATGCAGCAGCCTTGGCAATGCTCTCAATGTATCGATTCCAGTTCATATTCCTTGTAAACGTAAGGCCGAGGAGTTTAAAAGAAGTACTTTCAGGCAATGTGTTCTTGGCCATTGCTATTGGTTGTAGAGAAGGTGTCATGTAGTTATTGAAGGGAGCAAGCTTAGTCTTAGCAGCATTGAATGTGCCCATCCATTGTTGTCCTCGTTCCACTACAGATTAGAAGGGATCCTCTAGTGTTTCTGCCATTTCCTTGGATATGTGTTCATTTGTTTTCCCCTCATATCTGTTATAGAGAGTGGTGTCATCGGCAAATATACCCATCCCCGATACAATTTTATCAGGGATGTCATTTATGAATATCAGGAATAATAGAGGTCCAAGGATAGACCCCTGAGGTACTCCCGCATTTATGTCATATTGTTAGATGTACGAACATCGAGGGCAACTTGGATTTTTCTCTTACTTAAGAAGGATTTAATTACATTATGAATTCTTCCAGTGATACTATATGATCTAATTTTCCTTAGAATACCATCGTGCTACACCCTGTCAAAAGCCTTAGATATATCAAAGGGCTACCGCTCTACCCTCCCCTGTTTTGTCCAATGAACGGTATATACATTCAGAAACTACAGTTAAGATATTTGCTGTTGAACGGGCTTGCCTGAATCCATATTGTTTGTCAGTCAGGAGTTTTGCAGCTGTTAGGTGCTGAACTAGGGCTTGATTAACTAAGGACTCAAATATTTTGGCGAAGAGCAGGAGGAGCCAAATGGGGCGATAATTTAGTGGGTCAGTTCTTTCACTAGAATTTTTGACGACTGGTACCACAGAAGCGGTTTTCCAGCAGTCGGGAAAGCAAGATTCGTTAAGGCATTTATTGTAAAGTTTGGAGAGAACTAGAGCCACCACGACAGAGCATTTTTTTAATAGCACAGCCGGGATGAGATCTGGTCCACAGGCTTTTGAGCTGTCTAGGTTTTTTATAATAGCATGTACCTGAGAAGGGGTGATTTTCAAATCGTCTAGTGTGTCGTCTGTTCGCAAAGGAAAATCAGGGATCTATATTTTTTATATTTGTTTATTTTTTTTTTAATAATAAACATTTGGTCTTAAATTCATTCAATCTCATAATTGTTTAATGTGTATCCTTGTAGTTGTTTTTTTTATGTTTTCTGGTAAATATATCAGTCATGTATTATTGAGTAACGTATTTGCATTTTTCTGATTTCACCACCCTATTTACTTTCTTATCCGACATATTAGATGTTGCAGCATTTTTTGTATGTAAGCACTTGAAGATATGTTAATAATCACCCGGGATTAACTGCCATAGGCACACTGTTAGTTTCTTCCTTTCATCTTCTGCATGAATTGCATGCTGCCACTTAACCTACACACAGAAAATACACACACGCACACATATATGTTCATATATACTAATTTATATTTATATATATGCACATATATAAACATAAATAAATACAATGTACAATTGTATAAACACTATAAATATATAAACAGTATATATATACAGTATATATACATATATATATATATATATATATATATATTACAAGTTTATGTACGATAGATAATTGTTCATATCCTGTGTAATTTTCTTTTAGAGTTTGTTTTGTACTTGAAGAATTGGTCGACCAATTATGCCAACTGAATCTTTGTTTTGATCAGTGATTCTATACAATATATTTGTTATCTTTGACTATATTTTTTCAGATTTTTCTTTGAATATTTTTGATACTTTATTTCAAATATGTATGAACATACGTATATATATATATATATATATATATATATATATATATATATATATATATATACATATATGCTTGTTTGTGCGGCTAATTGCGCGCTCTCCGTGTGTTCAGATATACCTATATATGTGTATACATAGGTGTGTGTGCATTGTTAGTATTTCAATTTAAATTTTCATATATATATATATATATATATATATATATATATATATATATATATATTCTTGGCCTTCGGGCCGGGATCAAAGTGTAGTATATGTTCTACAGATGCTGCACTTATGGTAATTTGTACCAGTCAATGGTGGGGAAACCGTCTATGCTGGGACAATTATTATTTCTGGCAACCAGAGTGCCCCCTTTTCGCCTACTTTTAGGGGAGCTGGTTTTTACCCCACATTAAAAACGGCCTTGTGCCTAATTAGCTTTGGTGGGGAAGCAAATTAATATGAATAAAATATATATATATGTATATATATATATATGTATATATGTGTGTGTGTGTGTGTGTGTGTGTGTTAATATTTAAATTCAATTTTAATTCAAAGTAATTTTTTGTGTAACGACTCTTCACTGTGATTTTACTCTGAACTTGATTTACCCTGAATATTAACCGTTTAAGGCCTAAGCCTTAGGTGTGCTGATTTAGCAATTGCTATAATATCAAAAATTAACAATATGTTATTATATTAATTGATTTCAATAAAGGATACAGTGAGTTATTACATACATTGGCTTGATAGAATTTGTTTTTGTTTCAATATGGTCTACAGCAGTGAATCGAATATGTTTTATATTAATATTTTACAAACATGCATATATACATAGAAACATACTCTATCTATCTAACACACACACACACACACACACACACACACACACACACATAGACACACACATATGCATGTGTATTAGCTTGACAACTCCTTACAAGGAAAAACACGGAATATTT